>NC_034595.1:6111352-6112570 GCF_900095145.1 Mus pahari
AGAGTAATTGTGGCTTCATAGAATGAACTGGGTAGAGTACCTTCTGTTTCTGTTTTATGGAATAGTTTGAGGAGAATTGGAATTAGTTCTTCTTTGAAGGTCTGATAGAACTCTGCACTAAACCTATCTGATCCTGAGCTTTTTTTGATTGGGAGACTATTAATGACTGCTTCGATTTTTTTTTAGGGGATTTGGGACTGTTTAGGTCATTAATCTGTTCCTGATTTAANTTTGGTACCTGGTACCTGTCTAGAAATTTGTCCATTTCACCCAGGTTTTCCAGTTTTGTTGAGTACAGGCTTTCATAGTAGGATGTGATGATGTTTTGGATTTCTTCATGTTTTGTTGTTATGTCTCCCTTTTCATTTCTGCTTTTGTTAATTAGGATACTGTTCCTGTGCCCTCTAGTGAGTCTAAGGGTTTATCTGTCTTGTTGATTTTCTCAAAGAAACAGCTCCTGGTTTGATTGATTCTTTGAATAGTTTTTGTTTCCACTTGGTTGATTTCATCCCTGAGTTTGATTATTTCCTGCCTTCTATTCCTCTTGGGTGAATTTGCTTTCTTTTGTTCTAGATCTTTTAGGTGTGCTGTGAAGCTGCTAATGTATCCTTTTTTTTTTGGGGGGGGGGGAGGCACTCAGAACTAGAACTATGAGTTTTCCTCTTAGGACTGCTTTCATTGTGGCCCATAAATTTGGGTATGCTGTGGCTTCATATCCATTAAACTCTTAAAAAGTCTTTAATTGCTTTCTTTGTTTCTTCCTTGACCAAGGTATCATTGAGTAGAGAGTTGTTCAGCTTCCATGTGAATGTTGGCTTTCTATTATTTATGTTGTTGTTGAAGATCAGTCTTAGTCCATGGTGATCTAATAGGATGCATGGAATAATTTCAATATTTTTGTATCTGTTGAGGTCTTTTTTGTGACCAATTATATAGTCACTTTTGGAGAAGGTGCCATGAGATGCTGAGAAGAAGTTATATCCTTTTGTTTTAGAATAAAATGTTTTGCAGATATTTGTTAAATCCATTTGTTTCATAACTTCTGTTAGTTTCGCTGTGTCTCTGTCTATTTTCTGTTTCCATGATCTGTCTATTGATGAGAGTGGGGTGCTGAAATCTCCCACTATTATTGTGTGAGGTGCAATGTGTGCTTTGAGCTTTACTATAGTTTCTTTAATGAATGTGGATGCCCTTGCATTTGGAGCATAGATATTCAGA
>NC_034595.1:6113204-6115411 GCF_900095145.1 Mus pahari
TTTGGTTTCTCCATCTATTATGATTGAGAGTTTTGCTGGGTATAGTAGCCTGGGCTGGCATTTGTGTTCTCTTAGGGTCTGTATAACATCTGTCCAGTATTTTCTGGCTTTCATAGTCTCTGTTGAGAAATCCAGTGTAATTCTAATAGGTCTGCCTTTATATGTTACTTCACATTTTCCCTTACTGCTTTTATTATTCTATCTTTATTTACTGTATTTGGTGTTCTGATTATTATGTTTTGGGAGGAATTTCTTTTCTAGTCCAGTCTATTTGGACTTCTGTATGCCTCTTGTGTGTTCATAGTCATCTCTTTCTTTAGGTTAGGGAAGTTTTCTTCTATAATTTTGTGGAAGATATTTACTGGCCCTTTAAGTTGAAAATCTTCATTCTCATCTATACCTATTATCAGTAGGTTTGGTCTTCTCATTGTGTCCTGGATTTCCTGGATGTTTTGAGTTAGGATCTTTTTGCATTTTCTTTGACTGTTGTGTCCATGTTCTCTATGGAATCTTCTACCCCTGAGATTCTCTCTTCCATCTCTTGAATTCTGTTGCTGATGCTCGCATCTATGGTTCATGATTTCTTTCCTAGGGTTTCTATCTCCAGGGTTGTCTTTCTTTGGGTTTTCTTCGTTGTTTCTACTTCCATATTTAGATCTTGGATGGTTTTGTTCAATTCCATCACCTGTTTGGTTTTGCTTTCCTGTAATTCTTTAAGGGATTTTTGTGTTTTATCTTTAAGGACTTCCCCCTTTTAGCAGTGTTTTCCTATAATTCTTTAAGCACTTCCATCTTTTTAGCAGTGTTCTCCTGTATTTCTTTAAGTGAGTTATTAATGCCTTTCATAAAATCCTCTACCAGCATCATGAGATATCATTTTAAATCTGAATCTGGCTTTTCAGATGTGTTGGGATATCCAGGACTCGCTGTAGCGGGCATACTGTGTTCTGATGATGCTGAGTGGTCTTGGTTTCTGTTAGTAAGATTCTTACATTTGCCTTTTGCCATCTGGTAATCTCTGGTGTTAGATGTTCTAGCTGTCTCTAGCTGGGGCTTGTTTCTCCTGTGATTCTTTAGTCTCTGTCAGCACTCCTGGAACTCCAACTCTCTCCTGAGTCCCAGTGGTCAGAGCACTCTCTGCAGGCAAGCTCCCCTCTTGCAGGGAAGGTGCACAGAAGTCAGGAACTCAGATCCACCTCGTGAGTACTGTATCAGAGCCCTCCCTAGAAGCTGACTCTCCTCTGGCTGGGTGCTCAGGAGTCTGGGTCTTAGCTCTGCTTCCTGGCTTCGGATGAAGGCCCGGAGGGACCCTGTCCAAGAAACTCTGTTGCTTCTGCCATCCACATGCTCTCCTGCATAGTCTGTTCTCAGTGATCCTAAGTTCCTTAGTGTGCTAAGGCGCCTGCAGAATGGAGTGTCCTCTGGGACCTTGGGGGCCTCTGCAGATTTTGAGCCCAAGATGTTGGGGGGCTAGCGCCAATGGGAATGAACCCCAGCCACTGGTCAGCGGGTTTCCTTTGTTCCTGTTCCTGTTCCTGCTTGCACAAGACCCTCCATGATTTTTTGGAACAGATGTTGCGGTCCACTCACCACTCATCCCAAGTTCTTGGGTGTTCTAGGGCCCACTGAATTTGCGCCTAAGATGGTGCGGGGCTGGCGTCGAGGAAGGAACCCCAGCCACTTGTCGGGCAGGTGTCCTTTGTCCCTGTTCCTGCTTGCACAAGACCCTCTGGGTTTTTTGGAACAGATGTTGCGTTCCAGTCAACACTGATCTCAAGATCCTGGGTGTGCTAGGGTGCCTGCAGTGTTAAGAGTCCTCTGGGGACCTTGGGACCCTCCACTGAGTTTGTGCCCAAGATGGCACAGGGCTCCACACAGACTTTATTTGAAACTATGAGAAGAAATAAGTGGTCTCATAGGATAATAGTCATAGATCCACAGTGACTGAAAGCCCAGAACTGGGGCTTTTAACTCTCTGCTATTATACATTTAAGTGAACCCAAAGGCAAAAAAAAAAAAAAAAGTATGAAGAATAATTCTTCTAATAATGATACCTGAGTTTTAGCTTTTACACTATGAACAGAGTCAATATTTACTTGGGCAGACAGTGAAGATATGTTTGAGATGAGAGCAATCTAAAGTTCTGTTTTACTCCTGATAACTTTGAGGTTTCTATTTGGAATTCAAATAAGGATGTCAAGTATGCA
>NC_034595.1:6116244-6127727 GCF_900095145.1 Mus pahari
AAAGAAAGAAAGAAAGAAAGAAAGAAAGAAAGAAAGAAAGAAAGAAAGAAAGAAAGAAAGAAAGAAAGAAAGAAAGAAAGAAAGAAAGAAAGTCTTAGTATTGTTCTCAGTGTGGAACCTAAAATACTTTAAGCATTACATGTAAACATTTGAAACAAGCCTTTCCTGTTTTGGTATTCGAGGGCTAATCAACTGAAGTGTTTTAAGGTGAGTAGCTCATAAACTTTGGCATTTATGACTTTATCTTGGCAAACTGAGGCAAGAGGGTTATAATAAGTTTAAGGCCATCTAAGCTACATAACTAATTTCAGGTCAGGCTGTGCTACAAAGTGAGTTCCTGTTTCACATGCTTACTCCCACAATAAGTGGTAGAAACATGCAATTCACTATGAAGGAAAACTATGATATTCACATGATGATCCTTCACAGATTTTTGATAGAGATATCCCCTTTAGGACTGACTGTTCCAAGGTCTCTGAATCTGCATATTTGGCTGTGGGTCTCTGTATTCTTTTCCATCTGAAGGAGGACACTTCTTTGATGTATAAAGCTCTGATCTTTGAATATAGCAGAATGACATTAGGAGTCATTTAAATGCTACATTTTTTAACAGTAGTATTTTTATTATCCTAAGTCTTTAAGCTATTTAATCTTCTTTCTTTCTTTTTTCTCAGACAGTGTGAGGTATGGGTTCCATCTCTTAGAGCCCCCCTTAAGTGAAATCAGACCATTGTTGGTTACTTCCATAAGCTTTTTGCTACTATTGCTCTAGTATAACTTGATGTTTATATTTCTCTTTTGGTATTGTGCAGAGTACCTTCCTGTATCAAAGATGTATTAGGGATAAAGGCTACATGTGAGCATCAGCTAGAGTTTGCCACATTCAATGAATTATGTAGTAATTGTCTTCAGCAATGGGCCCGTGAAGTCAGTTTGTGAAGAACAGCCTATAGTCTTGGCAATAATCTGAGTTGTTCGGGGGAATTCCATGATACTTCTTTGGCCAAAAACTCAATTAGATGTAACCCAATCCAGGTTTTGGAATCTTCACATGGAAGTGAAAGATGGTCAGTTGAGATTCTGTGTCCCCATTATTTCATAATTTCCTTTAGAGTATCTTAATATATGTATATATTTTCAGAAACATCTACTGTATTAGGTTTCCATCCCACCTGTTAAATAGCCCTTCATTTCAGCTGTGTTTCCCCATATTCACTTATTTGTCTTCTAATATCCTTTCTCCATTCTTGATCCTCCTGATCCAAATTGCACCACCCATATTCTCAGGACTCAGGGACCCCCAAAGAAGAGGAGGTATAAAGAATATAAGAGGCAGAGGGAATTGAGTACACCCAGACACACATGAACTTAGAGACCAAAACAGCATGCACAGGGTCTGCATGTACCTGTACCATGTCTTCTGCATATATATTACAGCTTTCAGTTTATTGTTTAAATATTATTCTTGACATGCAAACAAATAGGTCTCTGATTCTTGTGCCTTCTTCAGCTCTTTTCCTTCTATTTGTCTTGTTCAATTCCAATGTGATAGTTTTTATGCTTCATATTATATATTATATTATATTTAATATGTTTTAGAAGCCTATTTGTTTTATAATGAGAAACAGAAAAGGAATGAATTGTATGTGAGCAGAGGAGGAAAGAAACTGAAATGAGTAGAAAGAGGGCAAATTATTAGGATGAATTATGTGAGAAAAAATGTATTTTCAATAAAAGCAAAAACGTAAAAAAAAAAAAAGAAAATGCTGGAATTTTAAAAAGAAGAAAAACTAATGAGCTGCAGTAAAGATAGATGGCACTTGTCCAAGGCCAGCACTTGCAGCTAAAAGAAAGAATCATTACAATACATTTAAACTCAAGAGGTATAGAATGACAGACCAATGTCTGCAGCATACATAACAATATTTAATCAGAAACTGAAGTAGGATTAAAGTGTTTGACCTTATCCAACACTCTCTCCCATATCATTGCAAAAAATGAAAATAATAGAAATTTTCTGTCCAGCTCAAAGGCCAAATTCATCAGGACAGAGCATGTGACAGTGAGAAAGTAAAAGAAGAAAGTAGTCCAGTGATTCGGAAAATGCCCAATAAATGATCTTGGGAAAGTTGTAACTTCTTCCAGCCTCAAGAGGCTGAGATAAAGCTCTGAAAAGCATAGCTGCCATATATTGAAAAGGAAAGTTAATGCTTGTTGGGAGGAATAGAGAAAGGGAGGAAAAGGAGGAGAGTCCATCACTATGGAGTAATAGTGATAATAGTTTAATTAAAGGACCCCAAGTTGGCTCAGAGTTCCATGTTCAGGATCCAAATAGCTGAAGGAGGTAACCAGATCCTGAAAGATGTCCTCTGACTTCCACATGTACAATGTTACTTATGTGCACACACATACACACACACTAACACACTCACATGCACATTCATACATGCACACATACGTAATCAATAAACAAATGTCATTCCAAGGGTTTTATAAAAATGATAACCAATTAAACACTGATGATTCTCGGAACACCTGTCTAGGCTAGGAGCTGTCTAATATTTTTACATACTCAAGAGATTGGAGAGATTTTATTTTAAAGAGGCTTAATCTATTTTATGGTAAGATGTGTGGATATTCAGAATCTTTTCCTATTGAAAGTATATTCTACTACCATAGCACCAGCAAGAACACCTCAGGTGTAAAAGTACATGGTAGATCTTTGGAGTTGCAAACAATCTAGTAAGAACAAGAGAGCAATCAAATAGAAAGACAAAGGCAGACAGTGAAGTGCTCAGAGCCTAGCCTCACTGCAGACAAAGGCAGACAGTGAAGCTGAAGCGCTCAGAGCCTAGCCTCGCTGCAGTTTAGTTTTTATATGGGATTCTTGACTGTACAAATACACAAAGGTTTTAATGTACTTATCTGTTGTGCCTTAACAAGCAGCTTAACGAGCAGCTGCTCCAGAAGTAAATGTCAGGAGAACAAGTGTAGAAGCAGGAAGGACAGTTACGGCTCTGTGGTGCTGATCCAGTCGACATGGTAGCGTGAGGCACTGAGAAGCATGGGACTGTGGATGCACACTAAAGGTAAGCTGAGAGGATCTGAGGATCCACTGAGTTTGCCCTGTGAGAGGAGAGAAGAAACCAGGTGGCTTCAACTTTTGACCTGAGCCAGTTGTTCCTCCCTAAGTCAGGCAAAGGCCGGATGTTACAAGAACTCCATTGACTCAGACTGTGGAATGTTTGCCACGAACTTTGTTTAGATATCAGTTCTACCACTGTCACATTCCTCACTTTCCCAGACACTGAAATGCATCTGGGATTTATGGTGCCTTGCGTGAATCTCTTTAGCAAGGAGATTTTTTTTTTTTCATCATTCTCCTCTTCCACATGTTCCTTCTCTTTCTTCCGTTGTGCTTTTGTTATTACCAAACTTGTGATTTTTCTCTAGGATGCCTCAAATACTTTCTACAATGGAAGAATTAAACAGAAATAAAGTGATATTTCCTATAATTTTGCCCTTCTAAAAATGTTAAAGGCCCATATCTCCTCAAAACTGAATGTATTTTATACAACACATTTTTGAAGATAACAGATAAAAGAGAAGGTTGAGATGAGATTTTTTCCAAAGAGGTCATGCTCCTGTGAATGAGAGCTTACAGATGTTTAGTGTAAAACAATGCTTTTTCATAAGTGTGTGTTCTCATAAGCCAATTTTATCCAAGCATGGATGGTTACAGAAGCAATTTACTCTGATATTTATATCAAATGATATATGAAGACTGTCCAAGAGAAATACATCTCTGTTGTATTGGATGGCACTCTTGATACCCTGCAGACTCCTGGAAAAGCACACACTAATTGACTCTCCAGGGACCGTGGAGAGCAATCTCCTAATATAATACTCACTTTAATTAGAGCACAAATGTCACTGTGAGATTCAATAAGGCAATATTTGAAATCCATCTGAACTAAAGGGATTCTAAGCCTTATTATTGTTTCAAAGAAAGAGAGGGTAATATGTAACCTTACTTTATCTCTTTTCCCCAAATAAACAAATTTATACCTGTCAAAAAACAGAGACAGGCATAAGCACACACATTCATTTTTCCCTCCCACTTACTTCTCTCGCTCTCTCCCTCCCCCCCTCTCTCTCTCTCACACACACACACACACACACACACTTTCTTTCTCTCTTTTTCTCTCTTCTTCTCTCTTCCTCTCCACAAAGATTAATTTTACCCTGGGTTTAATGCTGAGGCTGACTAATCTTAATTCTATTACCTTGGGAAGCATTCAATATTTTTGAAACTGAAAATTCATGACTGATACTCAATAGTGTACCAAGTTTTCTAATTAGCTACCTCGATTGTATTGTAGAAAAATTATCTTAATATCATAAAAGATAAATATATATTAGGTTACATCATTTTCTATTCATCTACTTAAAGCAACTAACTTACATTTTTGTTTAATCTCATATGTATTTTCAATGAAAATATATAATTAATATCCCAGTAATTATGGTGGCTATATTAGATAGTCTACTTTTTTACTTAGAATTATTTTATAAATATTTTTACAGGTTTTTTACTTGGCTACTATAAATTATAATTTAACCACTGTGTAATGCTCTTTGAAAGCCTTCATTCTGTCTTTTCTGTTAGACATTAGCGTAGTCACTGTGTTTTATGCATATGGAAAAATGCTAAAATCTAGAGGTAGGTACCTATATGTTTTTATTATAATGAAGAAATGAAATATAACACATCTGCTTTTGAGCATAGTATATAGTCATTTTCAAAGTTAATACTTCTTCTGAAATGCATCCACACAATATATATTTATACACTAGGTTGAACTAAAGTCTTTCAAGTTTTCTGGTTGTTAACCAGGAAATCTTTGATTTAAACATTTTACTTAAATTAGCTTCTATATGTTACTTTTTCTTAATGACAGGCCAGTCATCATAGTTTTTACACTCGTTTTTATGCACTAAGAACTCTAATGATGTCCACTAGACCTATATTTCCAAATTTCCTGCTGTGGCTACGAACATCTGTGAATTCTTGTTCAATCTCTCTACCATTTGCCCACAACTCTTCCCAGGGCAGTGACCTGTTCACTGCCTTTGATTGGTGTTTAAGTTCTTTCTCTGAGTTAAAATAAGGCAGGATTTAAATGCCTAATAAAGATGGACAGATACCCTGCTGATGTTTCCCAGAGACTCACACTCTTTAATTAAAAGTGAAAATCTCACTTTCCCACACTCTTTGAATGATAATTGCATATCTTTGCTATGAACACACAGAGAAGACACAAATGACTAACGTTTTGTACATAATTCCAGCTCTCATGCTAAGATTAATGTTTTTTGTAAAGGACTTTCTTGTATCTTTGCTGGATGTAGGCTCAGCTTGTTTCTGCTAAATCTCCTATAACCATAGGCACACTACTTAATATCATTAGAGCCCATGTTTCCTATTAGCACATGATTACATTTTTAACCCAAATTATCCTCATACACTATTTTGAAATAGCAATACTGAAATGCTTCCCTAGACACTAGTAAAGACAGGAACACAATCAAATATTATTAATATTCCTTTCATCTTAGAAGATGCAAGAAAGAGATACAAATTGAAAATCTTGATGTATCCAGTCCACAACAAATAGGTAATAGATGAACATGTTTAATGAATGACTGTAATAATATCTAGATCAGATTAATAATTGAAACATGTTGAGATGCTATCCTAGACTAAGACAAGCACTCAGATCCTAAGGAAATAGAGTCTGCTGCTTTCTCTAAAGAGGAAAGGAAAGAACCAGGACATTACCCGTCCCTGTGGGAATCTGCATATGATCTACTTTGCTGGCAAGCTTCTATCAAAAACGCTTTGGAAAATAGGAAAATTCAAGTAAAAGAAACTTTTAGCATTCAGGTGACCGTAGATATTAGAAGAGAACTACATTCAATACTAAATTTCTAGACCTATGAAGCATGACCAGCATAAGAAAAGCACAACTTTTAGCATGTAAGGTCATAGGAGAAAATAAGGGTTAAACATCAGTTTTAGATGCTATTGACTTAACATGCAGTGTATGTAGGCTATTACTGAAGGAAAAATCTAGTAAGAGACATTCTTTGGGGCATCTGTGAAATAGAACAGTGTTTTAGGATTAGATCTTCTTGATTATTCAAATGTCAGCACTGGAAATACTCAAGCTTAGTTTTATTTATATAGGAGGTTTGTTTGGTATAAAGCAAACTGTCTGTTAAAGAAGACACCGAATGCTTCTCAGAATACCAGTCCACTTCATCCAACACATCTTACGAAAAAGCTGTTTCAGGTGAGTGGAGTTAAGGTCAGAGGCCTTTGGTGACCTAGGTGCAGGCATGTGAATTAACCTTAATTACACAGAACTTAGGGAACAGAACCTGGACCAAGGTAATGAAGACTCGATTAGTTAAAATCGAATTGGGTAACTGTTTTAAATTTTATTCATCTCTTCATTAGGTTCTATGCTTTTTAAAACAGCAGAAGTAACATTCTTAGAGAATTTCCTGGAACAGATTAAGTTTAAATAATTATTAGTTATTCGTTACTGTCTGCAAAGGAAATCATGGAGGATATCAGTAGGAGCTATTCACTAAATTGCCACTAGAGAGAGTGTGAAAGATATTTATTCTCCATAATTAATGCATGGAAAGCTATTTTAGAAACAGCCTGAATAACAATAAAGATGTGGAAGACAGCCATGCTGGGATGCAATGTTAAGGACAATTCAGTGTGTTTTATAAGCTAATCAGTAATTGTTAAAAGTAGTATCGTATAGTGAGAACAGAGCAAGATATCATAAAGGTTGGATCCCAGGAATAAAAGCCTGCTTCCAGTCTTAGCATGTTAAAAGTACTGACCCAAAAATGTTCTGAGCCTTGGTAAATTGCTCCTAATCTTTACATTTTTCTCTGCATTGGATTCATTGAATTATTTTTGTTGTTCCAACGTTATCTGAGAAAATCACAGACTCACTAGGACAGAGGAGAGACAGCGTCAATGGTCCATTGTGACCTACACATCAATTCATAAAACAACACATTCTTAGAGAATGACGGAGCTCTAAAGTTTTCTTAGCATCCTAGAGATGTTAAAAAGAAATGGGATTCCTTACAGTAGTTTTTCTCAAACTTGAAAGGGCATCACTAAGAACTGGAGGACTTACCTACTTCAAAACCTAATCCCATGGGCAAAGAGTGAGAATGTGCTCTTTAATAAGTTACCAAGTATTAGGCGTGATTTGTTGTTGTTGTTGTTGTTGTTGTTGTTGTTGTTGTTGTTGTCGTTGTTGTTGCTACTGCTGTTGGCACACCATCCTTCAGAATATCCTGTAGAAAACATTGATCCAATTAGTGTGTGATTTAATGAAGAATATCCTGTAGAAAACATTGATCCAATTAGTGTGTGATTTAATGAAGCCCAACCAGTTTCAATTTGGATAGTGGTCTCAAAAGCCCTAATTTAAAATCCCTCTTCTTTTTAAAAAATATTTATGTTTGAGAATTTTTACTGTGTACAATGAAATCTTATCATATCTACTTCCTATTTTCCCTCCATCCCCTCTATTCATCCCCTGACATACTTCTCTCCCACCTTCATGTCTCTTAGTTTCATGACTCACGCAATCTAATTAGTGCTGACAATATGTGCATGACTGCAGCCATCCACTGGAACTTGGGAAGCTTACCAGAATCTCAAAAGAGAATACATTTCCCTCACCCATTATCCACTGCTAATAGCTACTCAGCGGGGGATGAGGCCTAGAGACCTAGCTCTGCTGGCTATTTTGGCTTCCTTGATCTTGCATAAGTCTTGTGCTAGGAACAAGAGCTGTGATGAGTTCTTGATTGTGATACGTATATCACGTCCAGAACGCAGTATTTGACATCATTCCTCCCATGCTTTGACTCTCTCATTCTTTCAGCTTCTCTTCTGCAGTATTTCCTGAGCCTTAGGGATGCTGATGGAGGTTTATACAGATATCCTTTTGAGAGCTGAGCACTGAGTCTGTGTTCTCAGTACTGAGAGCTTTCAGCATCCATCTACAGACTGCTGTAAAATGAAGCTTTTCTAACCAAGGTTAATAATACCATAGATCTCCGGGAGTAAGTATAAATATTTGGGAAGCAAATTGAAAGCATAACTATTGAGCCGAATGAGAGTAGAAGGTTCTACCTTATGATCTATGCCCTCCCCAGTCATTTGACCTGAAGTACAGTACAAGGTATAAAATTCCCTATTGTCAAGAGTATCTCAAATCCAGCCAGAAAGCTATCAGTTACCCCATACTAATCATGTCACTATTGCAACAACAGTCACCTATTACCTTGGATATTGATACAGTATATAAGGTCCAGTGGTAGGCAAGACCATTGATGTATTTTTTTTTTTTCTTTAAGCAGTCTGCATAGCACCTTTTCTGTTATAAAAGATAGCCATTGTGGAAGAAGTTACCCATCTGCAATACTTTTGTGTGGTAATCTTCATGTCTGAAATCTATCATGTAGTTACGGAGGTTATAACAATGGCAAGGGTAGTAGAAATACCTTGTGCTGTTTTGCATATCTCTGGGATCTCTTTGATCAGTAATTCATAAGGAAGTATCACATGTCCCTTGCTAGAATTTTTTATGACCTATGACTTCTCAGAGCAGAATTGGTCATCTGTGAAGGGTAAATCTATTTCCATTCTGGTTTTTTTTTGGGGGGGTGGGGGTGGGGGTGGGGGAGGAGTAGTTGCTTTTTTGTTTTTCATAGAAGTATTTTGAAATTGAATTACTCAGTTCTGGGTTTATATAAGACTCATTTTGTAGATGACTAGTTTGGGTCACTCTTTATGTTTTTTTTCTCCCCTTCTTCCCCTCTCCACTTAATCAGTTACTTTCAGTTGCTTTCCCCTTTTCTTCCAGTCCACATCTGTTCTGTTATCCTTCCACCTCTTTTTAATTGGGCCATGAGGTAACAGGCTTCCACACTAATTTTCATAAATTCTTTGGGTAATCTCTCCTCTTTATCCCCGATTTCTCTCATGTTTGCATAATCCTCCTTTCCCTGATCTCTAGCATTTTACCTCAGCACTTAGATTTTACCTGTAATCTGCTAATCGCCCAGGCCTCTGGTGACCTCCCCAGAAGGCTTCCATCTGGTGTTCTTGCTTCCACTTGTATTCTATGTTAAAAACAGAAACCAAAAATTAGAATCTAAGATCTACATATAAGAGAGAATATATTATATTTGTCTTTCTTGGTCTAGCTTACCTCAGTTAGTATTTCCTGGTTGATTTATGAACCTGCACATTTCATAGTCTTATTTTTCTTTGGAGCTGAATAATATTCTATTGATTTAGAAAATCTTCAGATACATGATGAATTTATTAATTCAAAATTTTCATTTTTTTAACCTAGGACATTATTGGTATAAATGTTCTTTTTATGACTGGCTTTGCTGTGACCCATGAATTTTGGTATGTTGGATTTCATTTTCATTCAATCCTATGAATCTTTTTTTTTTTTTTTAATTCTTTTATGTTCCCAATGACATAGGTATAACTCAATAGTGTATATGTACTTTCAGTAGTTCTTATTGGTGTTAATACCTAGCATTCTTCCATTGTGATCAGAAAGAATACAGGATGTTATTTCAATTTTCTTATCTGTTGAGGCTTGCTTTGTGTGGTATGTAATAGGGTATCATTTTGGAAAAAGTTCAGTGGGTAACTGAAAAGAATGTGTATTCTTTAATTTCTAAGTAGAATGTTCTGTAGATATCTGTTAGGTCCATTTGATTTATGGTAGCATTTAAGTCTGTGTTTTTCTGTTTAGTTTTTGTCCAGATGGCCTTAAGGCACAAACAACTCCCATCTCTTAATAGATGAATATACTTTAGCATAAGATTGAGGCAAACTGGTTGCTGCTCAATTACAAGTCAATAATTATCATTACATTAAGGACTTGATAGCTCACCTTTGTCAGTATGAATCAGCTGTACCATCATCATATATGGAAGTTTGCATGTGGTGTTGACTCAACCCCACATGACACTGGTCCTAAATTGTGGGATGAGCTGTTCAGGTTTATTTTTCAATTATTATTTTAACTTAATCTTAGATCATGAGTTATATTCATTTTTCCATTTTAAGTAAAATGTTCATATTTTAGTATATCTCTTTCATTGCTGCTTTTCTCACTTAAAAATTTTTAAATGAGTGTATATTACATAGTTTCAGTGGAAAAACATAACTCAGTCATTACTGTTATTCTCAGAAGGCATGAATATTAGAGTCATTTTGAAACCCAAGAACTTGGGTTCAGTCATTTAACAGCAACTTTTAAATTGTCTTAGTTTTACTGTATTTTAAACATAATTTTCATGTGGTTTCGCTTTTTGTCCACACACATGGTCATGGTCCACTTTGATATTTTATTGATTTTCTTTTCTATCCCATTGTGATGACCTATTTCTCTTTCCAATTAGTCTATTTTCTTATTTTCTTTGTCCAATATTTCACCTTAAGCTAACTTTGACCATATTGGAACTACATCACTCATATATTTGTGTAAATTTAGCAACCATATAAATGTCAACATTTCAAACATTCTTCCAGATTGGATCAATATATGGGAGAAATATGTGTCATCTTATTAATTAGTACCATGTATCAAGCAGAATTGCTTGGCACACTCTATTAATATTCATTTGCCTTTCTGACAGTGAGAAAACAACTATTTCTTCCACTCTGGTTGAATGAATCAGTCAATTGTAACTAAAATAGTAAAAGCATGACTTTATTCCCAGGCTAAGTCATTGGAACATGAAGTTTTTGATTCTAGATGTCTGGAAGGAAACTCTGTCATGACTTCTAAATTCTAATTATTATTTGAGTCCTAGTAACATATGTTACTAGAATACAGTTTAAACATCAAAACCCAAAACTTATACATGTAGAGAAAGACACACACACACACACACACACACACACACACACACACACACACACAAATAATTTTACAGCTTACCAACCTTCAATATTTAAGAAATAAATCATATATAATTATTTTCATTGTGCTATTTATCATTGTATCTCAAGTATATTTTATCAAACATAATTAAAAATAATAAGTAAAATAAGGCATGATATTATCTCTGCACTTGGATTAATCACACAGGATGACTATGTATTTCACACCAGTCCGTCTATATAAAAAGGCTTTGTCCCAAAATCTGAAAGTCCTATATAAAGCATCTTGAGCTTAATTTTAATTGTGTAGAAGTTATTATATTTGCTTATTTTTAAAGACTATTTTATAAGATTTTTAAATTCTTACATGTGCTTTATTATTCCTTGTTATTGTTTTTTTTAGATTTATTTATTTATTATTATTATTATTTTCTTTATTTACATTTCAAATGCTATCCTGAAA
>NC_034595.1:6128297-6130034 GCF_900095145.1 Mus pahari
TGGATAGTCCATCCTTTCATCTTAGCTCTAAATTTTGTCTCTGTACCTATATCCTTTCATGAGTATTTTGTTCCTTATTCTAAGGAGGAATGAAGTATCAACACAATGGTCATCCTATACTCCTTGTTATTGTTTTGCACTTTCTTCTTCCAGTATTGACTATTAAACTGCTGATCTATTCTTCATTATTTACATGCATTGATGCTTTCACTTATTTTAGGGTACATGCACAAAGACTACTCAACACAACCAAAGTCTGAATTGAGAGTCTGTATTATTGTCTGGAGAGAAACACTAAACAGTGAAGCTCTGGGTGCATTTTACAGAAAGCGTTTTTGAAGATAAAGAACACAGAAAAACTATAGCCTGGTTGCCAGTTGCAGAGAGAAGTAGAGCAAACAAGCAGTTTAACAGAAGCCAGGAACACCCAGCTAGCTGGGGCATTTCAGCCTTGAGTTTGTAGTTGTCTACTTTCCCATGGGAACTTCCATGGATGGGTAGGAAAGGAAAAGGGGTCAGTTTCGGTTTAAACCAAAGATAGCTCCACCTAAAACAAGGTGGAAGAACCTTTGGCATGTCACACGCCCAAGGACATTTTTTCTGCATCACAGTTCTTTAATCTTCCCCCCAAAAGAAAACTAATGACATCACAGCCAGTTATCTTTGGAACAGAATACAAGTCAGTATTAAACTACATCTCTTTATATGCAGGTCTAAGAATCAATCTTAACGTATGCATTGCATTAGGTTGAAATAAGTCCCACCCTTTCAAGCTCGAGAGGTCTCTACTTCTTTTCTTGCCCTTTATAATACAGGCATTGTTTTCCTAGTATACTATTTTGTGAATCAGGGTCCATCCAATCCTTCCTCTTGAGCAGGGTAGGGTCCTGTTCTCTTGCTATACCATCATGAAGTGAAACACAATTCTCAATGCATTGCATGAAGAGGTAAGTCGCATTGGCCTTCCTTTAGCTGTTTAGAATAACTTAGATCATTTGGCCACGTTGGTTTTCTTACCAGATTTCTGCACCAGAGAGTCACAGTAGTTTCATTCTTCAATATTTTGTGGAATGATGTTCTATAGTTACACCAACAGTCTATTTATAATAAAGCTCAGCTTTCAGGGGTGGAATTCACTAACTTCTGATTATATTCATCAACATTGTATTTTCATTTATTATTATTATTATTATTATTATTATTATTATCATTATTTACATTTAAAATGCTATCCCGAAAGTACCCTATTCCTTCCACCCGCCTCTGATCCCCTACCCACCCACTCCCACTTGTTGGCCCTGGCCTTCCCCTGTGCTGGGTCACATAAAGTTTGCAAGACCAAGGGGCCTCTCTTCCCAGTGATGGCCTATTAGACCATCTTCTACTACATATGCAGCTAGAGACACGAGCTCAGGGGGTACTGATTAATTCATATTGTTGTTCCACCTACAGGGTTGCATCCCCCCTTCAGCTCATTGGGTATGTTCTCTAGCTCCTCCATTGGGAGCCTTGTGTTCCAACCAATAGCTGACTGTGAGCATCCACTTTTGTGTTTGCCAGGCACTAGCATAGCCTCACAAGAGGCCACTATATCAGGGTCCCTTCAGCAGAATCTTGCTGGCATGTGCCTTAGTATCTGGGTTTGGTGGCTGATGATGGAATGGATCCCAGGATCGGGTAGTCTCTGGATAGTCCATCCTTTCATCTTAGCTCTAAATTTTGTCTCTGTACCTATAT
>NC_034595.1:6130045-6130807 GCF_900095145.1 Mus pahari
GTGGCTGCTCTTGTATTTGGAGAATAAATATTCAGAATTGAGAGTTCCTCTTGGTAGATTTTACCTTTGATGAGTATGAAGTGTCCCTCCTTGTCTTTTATGCTAACTTTGGGTTGGAAGCCAATTTTACTTGATATTAGAATGGCTACTCCAGTTTGTTTCTTCAGACCATTTGCTTGGAAAATTGTTTTNCAGCCTTTCACTTTGAGGTAGTGTCTATCTTTTTCCCTGAGGTGGGTTTCCTGTAAGCAGCAAAATGTTGGGTCCTGTTTTTGCAGCCAGTCTATTAGTCTATGTCTTTTTATTGGGAAATTGAGTCCATTGATGTTAAGAGAAATTAAAGGAAAGTAATTGTTTCCTGTTATTTTTGTTGTTAAAGTTGGGTTTTTGTTCTTGAGGCTATCTTCTTTTNAGTTTGTTGAAGGATTATTTTCTTGGTTTTTCTAGGATGGAGTTTCTGTCCTTGTGTTGATGCTTTCCCNNTATTATCCTTTGAAGGGCTGGATTTGTGGATAGATACTGTGTGAATTTGGTTTTCTCATGGAATACTTTGCTTTCTCCATCTATGGTAATTGAGAGTTTTGCTGGGTATAGTAGCCTGGGTTGGCATTTGTGTTCTCTTAGGGTCTGTAACACCTCTGTCCAGGATCTTCTGGCTTTCATAGCCTCTGGTGAGAAGTCTGGTGTAATTCTAATAGGCCTGCCTTTATATGATACTTGGCCCTTTTCCCTTGCTCCTTTTAATATTCTATCTTTATGTAG
>NC_034595.1:6131777-6156571 GCF_900095145.1 Mus pahari
ACAGACTAGCCACTGAGGGACCCTGGACACAATATGACTCTCTCACCTGCTCTGGCAGACAGAGCCCTCACAGGTGGCCACCTTTCCTCTGGCGAGGAGGGTGCCCAAATGTCTGGAGCCTGAAACAAGATCTGTCCCAGAAGTTAGGTTGCTTCTGTCTGTCCCAAAGCTGTGTAGCTTCTGCAGTCCACACTCTCGCCAGCGCAGACTGGTGCCTAAGTCTACGGGAGCAAAGATGGATCTCATGGCAGCTCAGGCCTTGAGACTCCTCCCAGGTGGACACCTCTCCTCAGGCGGGAAAGGTGCTGGATGGCTGGAGCCAGAAATGGGATCTTTCCCAGTAGCTGTGTCACTTTCTGCAGGCCACCCTCTCCCCCCCACCCCCCACCCCCCATCCCCTGGCAGTGCACTGGAGCAAAGATGACTCTCCTACTAGCTAAGGCCTTGAGACTCCTACTGGGTGGACACCCCTCCTTGGGCAGGAAAGGTGCTGGATGTCTGGAGCCAGATATGGAGTCTGTCCCTGCAGCTGTGTTGTTTCTGCAGGCCCCCCTCTCCCTGGCAGTGCACAGGAGCAAAGATGGCTCTCCTACAGGCTCAGGCCTTAAGACCCCTCCAGTCATCAACATTGTTAACAAATAGCAACACAAATGTTGCCTTTGTTAGTCCTTGTAACAGAATAACTGAGACTACATGAAGAAAGATTTAAAATGGAGAGGATTTATATTTATTTATAGTTTAAATGTTTTGATCCACCAGTTAATTAGACCCATTACCTTTGTTCAGAGAAAAAGAAGAATATCATTGCAGTCATGAAAAAGGAAATGAGCAGAAGTATTGAAAAGTAAACAGACAGAAACACAGCAAGACAAAGAGCAGAACCAAAATAGAAATATGTCAGTCAATTGTATGCCCTCATTGAACTGCTGCATATAAGTAGGTGCCACTGTCAAAGGTTTTAGAAACCACCAATGGGTGAGCAAGCTTCCAACATAAGATCTTTGGTGAAATTCATGGTCCAAATCATAACACCTAACACCTTGTCCATCAAGGGTCTTGTTTGTCTTGTAATACAAACTGAACTCAGTCTGTTTCCCAGGAATTCTTAAACTGTTGACATTTTTACAGTTGCATAAAATCAATCCAACTTCACAGTCTCCTTTGACACTCAAAGAATATATTAATCATGAACTCCAGTAAATCTCATTAAAATTACATATATCTAATATTAAATGACACAACGCAATATTCTTATTCTAAATTATAACAATGAAAAAAGATACCATGGGAGTAGAAGAAAGCAAAGCTCAAACAGGAGGAGAAATAATCCTGGAGCTCTCTGTACAGCATCTGTAGGTGAAGCATTTTGGTGACATGTGAATATCTCCAGAACACTATGCACTTCTGGATTACATAGCTTTCCCAGCTAGAACTTATGTGACCATTATTTTGGCTTGGCTCAGCTGGCTGCCTATTGCATTCCATGACAGAAGTTGTGTGACCTGGATATTGCCACCCTACTAGGGTCTCTATTGCAGATACTGCTCATTCTCATAGCTTCGTGCATCCCCCTCCCAGTATCTTCCCACAGGGTTTTGGACATTCCCATACCCTACCTCATCTCCCATGGCTTCCTTTGGAATTTGTTCTGACTTCCCTATTATCCCACAGCTATTGCAATCTGCATGCCTCCAAACCCACCATCTTGTGAAGAATGGCCGGCTGCCAATATTAGCAGTTCTCAGGCTACTTGGGCCATGATCCCAGCATCTCCTAAGTGCCTGTATGCTTATAATGGTAAAATGAATTCCAGGAAAATAAATTTCTAAGTCTGCATATGGGAGTGGTGCACTCGGGAATACCCTTCTGAAAATCTTTCAAATGGCCAATATTTTATATCCTCTAATATGCGGTATTGCTGTAGCAGAACCCTTCTCATAACCTGAGGTCCAATAAGTCACCATTATTAATGTTTTAATCATCATAAAAAATGTATTACTCTCCCCTCCCTTTCCCCCTCCAGCCCCCTCCAATTTATCTTCACTTAATCTCCTTCCATATACTCACTCTCAAGTTGATAGCTCCTTTATCTCTGATTACATTTGTTACGTGTGTGTGTGTACACAAACACACCACACACACATATACATAATATATTTTTCCAACCTTTCTGTTGTGTATTTTACTAAAAGATTCTCACTGTAAACATGGCTTACAACAACCTGCAATACTAATGTACATTCCTGCAAGATGTCCTTTCTTGAAATTTTTTTGACCTAGTCAATCATCCCAACTTTAAGTCCAACTCCCATGAAGTCTCAAGGCATGAAAAGTTTTTTCTTGAATTTAACATGGATATCTAGATAGAACCCTAAACAGATTTTGATTTCTACCCAAAATGATAACACAGTACCTCATGATCATGTCTAGAGTCCACATTTTTTCAGCATACTGGGATAGTTAATTCATGCCAAACTTGCCCATTAAGCTCTAATTACAGTAGGTTGGGATTCCACATCTCTTACAGAAACTAGTTGCCAGGCTTCTCAAGCTCATGGAGGGTTCAGTCACAATAATTATTTTTCAGGATCTATTTTTTTTTTTTATTAGTTGCCTCTAGTCACTGTGACTAAATACCAGAGATAGTCACCCAAGGAAGAAAAAAATTCCATCTTTGCTTGCATTTTCTTCAGTTGACGTCCAGTTGGGCTTGGTTACTTTTCACTTGAGGTAATAGAGATTACCATCACAGGAAGGATAAGGTGGGGTAAAGTGGCTCACCTAGAAGATTCTGGGAAGGTAGAGATGCAAGCTGGGAGGAAGGCATGGAGAGAGAGAGAGAGAGAGAGAGAGAGAGAGAGAGAGAGAGAGAGAGAGAGAGAGAGAGAGAGAGAGAGAGAGAAGGAGGAAGAGGAGGAGGAGGAGGAGGAAGAGGAGGGGGAGGAGGAGGAGGAGGAGGAGCTTTTTCTAAAGTATCACATGAAGAAGCAGGTTACAATGGCCCATCATTTAGCCACTTTTATTAACTTAGATCATTTGAGTAGGTTGGTTTGGGTTTTGCCATAATTCTACACCCACCATGACCTATTACATTTACCTGAACTCCTCCAAAATTTATGTCACCTCCCAATATTGCCACAAGCCTTTGGTTCATCTTGAGAGCCAAACCATACTGTAGACAATCAACATTCCCCAGATTTGGTCAGTGGAAATAAAATATCTATCTCTCCTAACTCATATTTTTCTCTCTCCCTCTCAGTGTTTGAGACAGAGTAATATTATCTACCCAAAGCTGGCCTTTTGAATTCACTTAGCTAACACTTGCACTTGAGTGCCTTCCCCTCTTACCTCTACCTGCCAAATGTTGGGATTACTGGTATGTGCCACCATACCCAGTTATCAGTGAGATATTCAAGTTTACTTACCAACTCTAGCATGAAACATGTTTTTATTGAACTGCAGTTTCTTTTAGTACAAGATGGTGTTTAGAAAATAAGGTCTTCTGCAGGAAGATTGTTCTAGGTTTCCAGGATAAAGGGAAGCGTAAGTAACTGAGAACACCTATTCCTCTTGTAGAGGATCAGGGATTTATTCCCAGGACTCAATAAACCACCCAGGATCCAGTGCTATCTCTGGCTTCCATAGGCATTGCATGTAAAAGGTGTACATACATACAAATAGGCAAACACTCACATATGGTAAAAATAAATAAATTGCTCAAAAAAGAAATATTCTTTGTTTCTTCTCAAGTGGTACAAAGGACAAATGCCATTTTTATCCTATCTACCATGACTGTTTATTAGATAAAGATTGTTTTACACTTATTCAGTCATTAATTTTGGTTTTGACTTATTCATTTTACATCCTGCTCACCACCTCCTCCAGGTCACCCTCTCCCAAAACCCTTCCCTTATTCCCCCTTCAAGTCTCTGCTAGGCTAGGCACTTCCTCTCCCATTGAGGCCAGAAAATGCAGCTCAACTAGAACATATCCCATATACAGGCAACAGCTTCTGGGATAGCCCCTACTCCAGCTGTTCTGGACCCATATGAAGACCAAGCTACACATCTGCTACTTATGTTCAGGAAGGCCTAGGTCTAGCCCATGTACTTTGGTTGGTGGTTCAGACTCTGAGAAGCCTCTGGGTCTAGGTTAGTTGATTCTGTTGATCTTCCTGTGGTGTTCCTATCCCCTTAGCTGCTGAAATCGTTCATCCTATTCTTACATAAGAGTCCCCATGCTCCATCCACTGTTTGGCTCTGGATGTTTGTATTTGTCTGAGTAAGCTGCTAGGTGGAGCCTCTCAGAGAACAACATGCTTCTGTCTGTGAGCTAAACAGTTTCATTAGTAGTGTTAGCAATTGGTGCTTGCCAATAGGATGAGTCTCAAGTTGGGCCAGTTCTTGGTTGGCCATTCCCTCGGTTCTGCTCCGTCCCCAATCTCTGCATTTCTTGTAGTCAGGATAAGTTTTGGGTCAGAGGTTTTGTGGGTGGTTTGGTGTCTCTCTCTCTCCACCAGGGTTCCTGCCTGGCCACAGGAGTCAGCCTCCCCAGGCTCCATATCCCCAATGCTGTGAGTCACAGCTAAGGGCACCTCAATGATTCTTGGGTATTTTCTTATCCAGGGTCTCAGTCTCTTCCTGGTTTATGAGCTGAAAGTTGAGAATGGATATGGGTGAGGAAAATGGTGGCTATTAAACTTAAGCAATGTGTACTGCTACTTTGCAAAGTATAATATAAATATGTCATGCTGAAACCCAGTACTTTGTAAAATAACCTAAATGATCAATAGAAAACATTGGGCTGGACATGGTAGGGCATACTACCACTCATGAGGTAGAGGCAGGCAGATCACTGTGAGGTCAAGGTCAGCCAGGGAAGCATGGTGAGATCCAGTCTTAAAACCCAGAAACAAATAAACAAACAAACAAAATAATAGAAATCATGAACTTTGATAGTCTGAGATATTTTGTATAATTGTCCTTTTTCATTTGGATTTTCAAAGTAATGGCATAAGCTCTCTTACATTCCTTTTGTGGCACTAGTGATATATGTAAATTTTTTTAAACTGGAGTCACAAGCCAGGTGTGGTAGCATAGGCACATGACACTAATATTTGGGAGGTGGAGACAACAGGATCAGGAGTCCAAATCGAGGTTAGGGTATATGATAGTCAGTCTCAGAAAATAAAAACAAATAGTTAACTGGAAAACAAGAAGTAAAGGCCTTATTTATTTCCTAATCTCTTTGTTACAGGGATAATATATTATATATGCCTTATCAGCAGAAAGAGGTAAGAAAAATGAATCTATGTCAATAAATCTACTCCATTGTAGGAGTGAGGACTAACAGAATTTTACTGTCCACTTCCAATTCCAGTTCAATATGTCAGGTTTTTTATCTTTATAAATCCCTTTGGGCCACTTATTATTCTCCATGCATTTACTTGTTTACTGCAATACTATTGATCTCCTAATTTGTGAGGTTCTCTGCAGTGTTCTCCTGGCCTCTCTCTCTCTCTCTCTTTCTCTCTCTCTCTCTCTCTCTCTCTCTCTCTCTCTCTCTCTCTCTCTCCTCCCTCCCTTTCTCCTTCCCTCCTTCCCTCCCTTCCTTTCTCTGTCTCTCTGTCTCTCTCTCCCCATCTCCCCCTTCCACCTTCTCTCCCTACCTCCCTCTCTCTCTTGTTTTTGTTTTGAGGTATTATTTTACAATTTGTCCAGGCGGTCTTGCTCAAGTCCCTTTTGCTGAGATTATAAATGTATGGCACACTGAAGCATTGTGGCTACCTTTATTTTCCTTAAATCTACAAGTAGCTGTCATCCTTTCTATCTTTGGGACATGATGTCACCATCCCTTCCCCTTGTGGATGCCCTTCATCTCTCCTCATTTTTGTTTTCTCAGATATCAGAAATGTGGTCACTGGAGTGAACCCCACCCCCTCAGACCCTTTATGGATCAGACAGCCACTGTTTTTTAGTATTATGTATAGCAAAGAATGCTGGTATGCTGTGAAAACATGATTTTACCTTCTGAGTAGTATCAGTACACATATATTAAAATATTATTAAAATAATAAAATACAAAATCTATGCAAAGATTAAAATTTTATGCCATCTGCTTTCTAGTCTTTCCTTCTCCTAGGCCAGCACTTGTCTTCTAATGCTCTAGCCCATGCCTACACCTCACTGACTGCCTGTCAAGAACATTCTCCATTGCTGAACTTTCTGCTTGTGAAATTTCCTGTCAATTGCCTTTTTTGTCATTACTTATGAATACCAAAGAAATTAGTAAAATTTCTAACACAATGCAAGATGTAGGATATTGAGAATTATAAGTGATGTTAATTTGAAATTAATAAGGTTAATTCCAAAGGAACAGAATATATATAGGAAGCCATCTTGCAAAAATGTATTCCAACATACAATGGTGGATAAACTCTTTTCAAGAGAAAGAAGACAATAGCAAGGAAAATCAACACAAACTAACCAGAAGAGCAGGAGCTAGAGATAAACAATGAAGGTCAGAACAGTAATTAATGCAACAGAAATGAAACATAAAATAAACCTTTACATGGATATATGGCCCTTTGGGAGAAAAAATTAGTCAAAATTGGCAAATAGACAAATTAACCAAATAAAAGAGAGATGACAGTACCCTGACTAGAATTAGAGAGAAAGACCTCACATTGGACACTGGGGAAAATTCCAAATATTGTACAGATATAATTTAGAAATATATGTTTTACTAACTTGGAAAATATAAGGAAATGGATGACTCTCTAGATGGGCATGATTTATCATAGTTACGCTAAGATGAAGTAAATGATTTAAACAAAAGTCAATGAGATGGAACTAGCAATTTAAAAACTCTCCCAACTGAAAAAAAGTCTGATGCCAGATGATTTCAGGAAAATTTCTACCAGTCTTTCAACAAACTGATACCAAAACTATTCAAATTATTTTCTAAAACATAAAAGCAAAGAGCACTTCCATGTTCTTCCCATGAAGTCCGTTGTACCCTGATAACAAAATCATAAAAATACACAACAACAACAACAACAACAACAACAACAATCCCTATAGTCCAACCTCCCTGATAAACAAAGACACAAAATTTCTCAATAAAATAATTGCAAAGTAAATTGGAGGACACATTCAAAAATTCATTCACCATAATCAAGTTGCCTTCATTCTAGGATTACAAGAATACTTCAATGGACATAAATCAGTAACTGTAATTCTTCACATAAGTGAACACAAGAACAGAAACACATGATAATTTGAATTGAAAAGGCCTTTGATAAAATTCAAGATCCATTTGTGTTTGTAAAAATTATCGATGAGAAACTTGGGATGGTGGGAGCATATCTTAGCAAAAAAGAGGACACAGATGGTACTCAGATCTTCCTCAACTCTCAAAGTTCCTGCTTTACTATTTCAGCCTGAGACTGAAGGTGTCTATGGATCTCTTTTGCCTTCCCTAGGTTTTGATAAATTCCCTGTATCTATACCTCAGGGAGTTCCTCCCCAGCTGTTTTCTTTCTGAGTGCTGGCATTGCTTCATTCTTCTGTAAGATTCCAGCGCTTGTAATGTTCTTCCATATTCCCCTGTGCAGGACTCAGCCTCACAAACCACATCTTTCTTAGAGGTAAAGGAGAATTTCTCTGCCATTTCTTTTTTATTGCCTGTCTAACTCCTGTAAATCTCTATCATGGTCTAGAATGCTTGTGAAGTTCTGCTAACTCATCTCCAACTTCATTCCATTTGGTTAGCATAGATAATCTCTCAGTGTTCACAGTCAGCCCCCTTTCAGATCTTTATTTAGACTAGGACCACTGGAAAAAGTTGTGGGTACAGACTCAGATTGCTCTTAGACCTGCTCCCAAATATGACAGCACACATGCAGTCCTTTAGAAACTCATATATTAGACTCATGTTGGTAACAACAGCAGTGTATTTCCCTTCCTACCTCTTCAGTAATGTGAGTATAGAATGAGTCTGTTTTCCCTCAAAGGCTTCCATCTGATCTATAATTCACTGGATTTCTTCCCTCCCTCCCCCCTTTTTTTTAGTTTAGCCCAATGATTAAATTGAATATTTTTTTATTGTGCAGGTTCTCTGAGTTTATCCTATTGATAGAGCACAGACAAGATTCCACTGCATCTCTATGTGCATTCTAAATAAAGACAGTTTTCTGCTTTATGTGGAATCTTGAAAAGGGCAAACTCATCTTATCATAGATACATAGTTACATAGGGCTTGTTCTGGATTACTTTAAATTCTGGTGTTAATTGTATCTGCACTTCAGACTAAGTCATCACCCAATACTTGATCCAGTGTTTTATCCTCCTAAATGCTCGTTAAGTTCTGGGGTGAAAGGTGAGGGGATGGTGGTGCAAAGGTTATGTTTACTTAATATTGATTGTGTTAATACCCTGCATATCACCTTAAAATAAAAAGGAAGGTTTTCCTTTCTCAGCTGGGCTTTAAAGCCCTTTTCTTTTCTGTTCTTATTAAGAGATTCCACATAGAAAGGCAGGCAGTATTTGTAGTTGCAATGAGACATAAAGTATTTCTAAAATGTATGAAGGCAAAAAGAGAGAAAGAAACATTGTCTATTGAGAAAAACTTTCTCTTAATATCAAAGCCTTTGCAGGAAGTTTTGCCTGACTATTCACGAATGCACATTTTGTTTTATCTGCTGAGAAGAAACCCTTGGAGGGCAGCATTTTATTGTAGATACAGCCATGGAACAGTCCCGTGGCCAATGGTAAAACCACAGGCCATGAGAAGCTGGGGATAATCTTTGCAGTACATTAGCAGAAACTCACAGTTGGATCAATCTGCAGAGATAGTGTACTGCCCACAGTGCTCAGAAGTAGAACAGTGAGAGAGTAGAAGCCTTTCAGGCCTGCAGTACTTTTTGTAGCATCAAAAAGCCAAGGCCTTGGGTTGCAGGACTGGCTACTGAGCAGTAAACAAATGAGCATTCAGGAACTCGGAGGACAACCAGAATGGACAGAATCTGTGCTCAGCTACCAAGTGAAAGAGAACCTTTTAACTATATGTTACAGTGATCAGAAACTTTTGCAAACTACTGTATATAGAACTTATTTGTCATTTGTGGAGGAAGTATGGTTTGAACAGAATAAAAAAATAAGCCTATTTATAGGAAAACCATGTTAGAAAAACTTTATTTGACATAGGAAATTTGCAAGGTCCCTGCAAACCTGCTGTCTGTTACAAGGAAAGGATGAAGACAGGGAAGCCATAGAAAGAGCAATTCAGGGCAGCAGTGTATGTTTATGTTTGCCTCAGGGGTCAATGTGTGAGTTGACACTCGGATAACTTAATCCTAGTTCATTATGTTTACCGCTTCAGAGGCATGGTGTAGTTAGGAGCCCCCCTCCCAGGAAATCTCCCAGAGAAGACAGACTGTCCCAACAGGAAGTTCATTCTACTAATATGCTACCAAGGTGGCAGATGGTCACAAACAAGATAGCTGTGGCAAATCAAAAAAGTACCCTATGAGCCACAGCAAATTAGCATCCCTGATACTGATCCAGGAGAATTTCAAGCAATGCAGTCCTCTGTGCTGTTAAGAGCCAAGGGGGTTGAGCATAATCCCAAGAATAGCTATGGATACCATCTAGATTAAAGGAGCCAGAGAGGTCAAGGAAACAAGAAACATACAGAATCAACTAACCTGGGCACATAGAGACCCACAGAGACTGAACTGCCAAGCAGAGCATGCATGGAATGGACCTAGGCCCTTTGCACATACATAACAATTGTTCAGCTTAGACTTCATGTGGGAAACCTAACAGCAGGTGCAGGGCCAGCATCTAACTCTGGATCCTTCTCACCTAAGTGGGCTGCCTTGTCCAGCCACAAGAGGAGAAGACGCACCTAGTTCTATAGCAACTCTATAGGCTAAGGCTGGTTGACATCCATGGGAGGCCTCCCATTTTCTAAAGAGAAAGGGAAGTCTCGAGAAAGGGAAGATGAGAGAAGAGACTAGGAGAAGAGGAGGGAGGGGAAGCTGACATCAGGATAAAGTAAATAAATTAATTAACAAAAAAAAAAGAATACCTTCTATCAGACATTGTTAAACAGTCCTTGATTTAAAAGAATAACGGAGGTTCATTGAAGATATTTTCCAGGGAAGGGCAGGTGCTACTTGGCAATTATTGCCATTTTGTAATGAGAACTAAATTATTTTTATTTTATTTTGTTGTTGTTGTCAATATTTTTTATTTTTATTTTTGTCAAGAAATATTTTTTCTTGGATATTTTCTTTATTTACATTTCAAATGTTTTCCCCTTCCCAAGTTTCCCCTCCAGAAACCCCCTTTCCCCTCCCTCCCTCCCCCTGTCTCTATGAGGGTGCTTCCCCACACACCCACTCCCAACTTCCTAACCTACACTGGGGCATTGAACACCTTCAGGCCTGAGGGCCTCTCCTCCCACTGATGTTCAACAAGGCCATTTTCTACCACATATGTGGCCAGTGCCATGTGTACTTTTGGTTGGTGGTTCAGTCCCTAGGAGCTCCGGAGGGTATGGCCTGTTGACACTGTTGCTCCCTCCATGGGGCTGCAAATCCCCTCAGCTCCTTCAGTCCCTTCTCCAACTCCTCCATTGGGGACCTTTGAGCTTAGTCCAATGGTTGTCTGTGAGCTTCCTCCTCTGTATATTTCAGGCTCTGGCAGAGAAGAAGCCTGATATGGCTGTCTCCTGAGAACTAAATTCTAATGGTGATCTACTCAATGTTTGCCTGAGGATAGATAGTCTGAGATGTATTAATGTAAAAGCCTTCTTGGGAAGTTGGCCACTCACATTTCTCAAGACAGATTCCAGAAGCTGGTGAAAAAGATCATAATCCTGGCATGTAAGACTGAGGAAACTAATGATGGTTAAGACATCATCATCATCATCATCATCATCATCATCATCATCATCATCATCATCATCATCATTTACATACCAAACACTATTCCCCCCCCTCAGTCTCTCCCTCACAGAATCCCTCCCCCAATACCTGTATCCTTCTCCTCTGAAAGGGTGGGGCACCCCTGGGTATCTCCTCACTCTGAGACATCAAGTTTCATCCTGATTGGGCGAATTTTCTCCCACTGAAGCCCAGACAAAGCAGTCTTGAAGACTGAGCTGCCTGGCTGCTACATATGTGCCAGGGGCCTCACTGCAGCCCTTGTATGATCTTTGTTTGGTGGCTCAGACTCAGAGAGCTCTCGGGGGTCAAGGTTTGTTGAATCTTTTGGTCTTCATGTGGAGTTTCCATCTACTTCAGGGACTTTAATTCTTCCCCTGTCTTCTATAAATGTTACTGACCTCCACTTAATGTTTGGCTGTGGGTATCTGCATCTGTTTCAGTCAGCTGCTGGGTAGAGCCTCTCAGAAGACAGATATGCTAGGCTCCTGTCTGCAAGCATAGCAGAGTATCATTAATCATTTAGGGATTGGTGCTTGTTCACGGGATGGGTTTCGAGCTGGATCAGTTATTGGTTGGTCTCTGCTCCATCCCTGCGTTTCTTTTAGATAGGATAAGTTTGGAGTTGAAAGTTTTGTAGGTGGGTTAGTGTCCTTATCCTTCCCCCCGGGAGTCTATAAGAGGTAGTTTCTTCAGGTTCTATCCCCCCCACTATTAGGCTTCGTTATAAGGACACCTGAATTGACTTCTAGAAGCCTTCACTATCCCAGCTCTCTGGGACTTCTTAGAGATCCTCCCTTCCCTCACTCCCCTAGCGACTATAGATTTCCATTTATTCCCCTGGATTCCTAGGCCTCTCTCCTGTCTCCCCCAACACCCGATCCTGCCTCCCAATTCCCCTTTTTCTCCCCACTCCCACCCATTTCCCTCTCTATCTGCCTCTTATGGTTATTTTGTTTCCCCTTCTAAGTGTGGATCAAGCATTCTTCACTGGGCCTGCCTTCTTGTTTATCTTATTTGGATCTGTGGGGTATGTCATGAATAGAGAGTTGTACTTTATGGCTAACCTCCACTTATCAGTGTGTATATACCATGCATGTTCTTTTGTGTCTGAGTAGTCTCAATCAAGATGATATTTTCTAGTTCCATCCATTTGCCTGCAAAATTCATTATGTCCTTGTTTTTAATAGCTGACTAGAATTCCATTGTATAAATTCACCACAGTTTCTGTATCTATTCTTCAGTTGAGGAATATCTGTGGTTTCCAGTTACTTGATATTATGAATAAAGATGCTTTTAGCATAGTGGAGCATGTGTCTTTGTGGTATGGTAGAACATCTTTTGGGTATATGCCCAGGAGTGGTATAGCTGTGTCTTTAGGTAGAACTATTTCCAGTTTTCTAAGAAATCATCAAATTGATTTCCAGAAAGGTTGTACAAGTTTGCATTCCTAGCAGTAACAGAGGAGTGTTCCACTTTCTTGACATCTTTGCCATCATGTGCTGTCACTTGAGTTTCTGATAATAGCCATTCTGATTGGTATAAGGTAGAATCACAAAGTTGTTTTGTTTTGCATTTCTCTAATGACTAAAGATGTTGGGAATTGCTTTAAGTGCTTCTTGATGAATCAAGATTCCTCTGTTAAGAATTCAGTTTAGTTATATACCCCATTTTTTCTAAGTTGGGTTATTTGGTTTGTTGGAGTTTAACTTATTGAGTACTTTATACATTTTGGATATTAACCCTCTGTCAGATATAGGGTTAGTAAAGATCTCTTACCAATCTATACACTGCCAATTTGTCCTGTTGAGAGTGTCCATTGTCTTCCATAAGCTTTTCCATTTCAAGAGGTCTCATTTGACATCCAAATAGCACTGGAAAGGAGAAAGCCTCCCAGGAGTGTGGACAGGCCTGTGAGCACAGTTAGAAGCATCACTGGTACTGAGAGAACCCTCCTCCAGGAACCCTCAGGACTGAGGGGTGGCCTGGGACAGGAGCCTTCCAGTTTCCATGAGCACCCAGAGCTGATCCTGTGCCACAAGCTACATGTACAAATACCACCATGACAAGGCTTGTCTCCCAGGAGTGCCTACACACCTGCAAGCACAGGTTAGACCACCACTTCTCTTCAAATTCCTGGTCCAGTAGGGACCCTTCGAGAGCCATCAGGACACAGGAACCAAGGGTTAGCTGGGGACAGGAGCATTCTGGTCTCTGTATGCACCCCAGAGCTGACCTTGTACCACAGCTCTCCATTCCTATATTCCTCCCAAAGAGAACTGGTCTTCCAGGAGTACTGAAACACAGGCTCGCAGGACAGATAAACCAGAGTCAGAGACAGCATGACTGGCTAACAATATAGATAATCAGATGTAGAAAGGCAATTGCAAGAACTTAAGCAAGAGTAACCAAGGCTACCCAGCATCATCAGAACCCGGTTCTCTCACCACAGCAAACCCTGGTTACCCCAACACACCAGAAAAGCAAAACTGGCTTAAAATCATATCCCATGATGATGATAGAGGAACTTAAGAAGGACATAAATAAATCCCTTCAAGAAATACAAGAGAAAACATATAAACAGGTAGGAGACCTTAAAGAGGAAACACAAAAAAATCCCTAAAAGAAAACATAACCAAGAAGGTAAAGGAACTGAACAAAACCATCCAGGACATAAAAAAGGAAATAGGAACAATAAAGAACAGACAAAGGGAGACAGCCCTGGAGAAGAAAACCTAGGAAAGAGACCAGGAGTCATAGATGCAAGCATCACCAACAGAATACAGGAGATAGAGAATCTCAGGTGCAGAAGATACTATAAAAAACATTGACACAACAGTCAAAGAAAATGCAAAATGCAAAAAGGTCATAACCCAAAACATCCAGGAAATCCAGGACACAATGGGAAAACCAAACCTAAGGAAAATAGGTATAGATGAGAATGAAGATTTTCAACTTAAAGGGCCAGTAAATATCTTCCATAAAATTATAGAGTAAAACTTCCCTATCCAAGATATTCCATGACAAAAACAAATTTACACAATATCTTTCCACAAATCTACCCCTACAAAGAATAATAGATGGAAAACACCAAAACAAGGAGGGAAATTACACCTTAGAAAAAGCAAAAGTAATCTTTTTTCAACAAACCCGAAAGAAGATAACCAGATAAGCATAAAAACAACATAAAAAAATAACAGGAAACAACAATCACTATTCCTTAATATCTTTTAATATTGATAGACTCAATTCCCCATTAAAAAAGACATAGACTAACATTCTAGATATGTAAACAGGACCCAGCATTTTGCTGCACACAGGAAACACACTTCAGTGACAAATACAAACACTACCTCAAAATAAAGGGCTGGAAAACAATTTTCCAAGCAAATAGTCCCAAGAAACAAACAGGAGTAGCCATTCTAGTATTGGATAAAATCAACTTTGATCCAAAAGTCATAAAAATGATAAGAAAGGACACTTTATACTCATCAAAGGAAAAATCTACCAATAAGAACTCTTAGTTCTGAACATCTATGCTCCAAATGCAAGGGCATTCACATCCATTAAAGAAACTTTAGTAAAGCACACATTGCACCACACACAATAATAGAGGGAGACTTCAACATCCCACTTTCATCAATGGACAGATTAGGAAAACACAAACTAAACAGAGACACAGTGAAACTAACAAGTTATGGGCCAAATGGATTTATCAGATATCTATAGAACATTTCTTCCTAAATCAAAAGAATATACCTTCTCAGCACCTCATGGTACCTTCTCCAAAACTAACTGTTTAATTGGTCACAAATCAGACCTCAACATATACAAGAAGATTGAAATAATCCCGCCTCCTATCAGTTCATTATGGATTAAGGTTGGTCTTCAATAGGAACAAAGACAACAGAAATCCCATATATACATGGAAGCTGAACAACACTCTACTCAATGATAACTTGATCATGGAAAAAATAAGGAAAGAAATTAAAGACTTTTTTAGAGTTTAATGAAAATGAAGGTACAACATACCCAAACTTATGGGGAACAATGAAAGCAGTGATAGGAGGAAAACTGTTTTCCATGTGAAAGGGAGAATTGCTCTTTAAAGGTCTGAAAAAATGTGTGTTGGAATTTTGATAGGGATTCCATTAAACTTGTAGATTGCCTTTGGCAGGATAGCCATTTTCACTATGTTTACCTGAAAGGGGTGAATTAGCATAGGACAGGCTGAATCCATGAAAGGCTACAAACTAACAGTTTAGGATACCAGGCCTGAGATTCTGCTTCCCAGAACTGGGCAAGTCAGTTACTGAAACAACAGCAGATTTATGTAAAAGTGTACCCTTGCCCCGAAGACAATTGGACAAACTTGTAGCCAAGAGGTGAAGAAGTACTCCTCCCTAGCTTGTGAAAGGACAGCTAGCCAAGCTTGAGCCCATGAGGTCATGCTACCCCTCCTTGGTATAAAGCAACAATAGTTGGTCTGAATCATAACATCACCCAGACCCCCAGAGCGAGAACTCACCAATCAATTTAGGTATCACCTATCCCTCCCCAATGCCCTTCTTTTTGGTTTTAAAATGAAATCTGTGAATTAAGTCATGGACCTTCCATCCAGAAGGATTTGGGGTCCCACATATAAAAATAAACATTCTCCTTTGTCATACTATTTGATTCTGGGGTATCATTCTTCAGTGATTTATGGACCCTAACAAATCCCACTGATCCATGAGCATGGGGGGTCTCTCCATCTTCTGATATCTTTTATTTTGTCTTCTATGTTTTTCTTCAGGGGCTTGATGTTCTTGTCATAAAGATCTTTTACCTGCTTTGTTAGAGTTAGACAAAGATACTTATATTATTTGTGACTATTGTGAAGAGTGTAATTTCCCTAATTTCTTTCTCTGTCCATTTACCATTTGTATAAAGGGGAGCTACTGATTTCTTTGAGTTAATTTTATATCCAGTCAATGTGCTGAAGTTGTATCTCAGCAGTAGGAATCCACTGATGGAATTTCAGGGACCACTTATGTATCCTATTAGCCCCAAGTAGTAATACCTTGACTTCTTCCTTGCCAATTTGTATCTCTTTGATCTTTTCTTGTCTTACAGCTCTAGCTAGAACTTTAAGTACTATATTTAATAGATAGGGAGAAATTGGGGCAGCCTTTTCTTGTCCCTAATTTTAGTGAGATTAATTCAAGTTTCTCTCCATTTAATTTGGTATTGACTATTGGCTTCCTGTATATTGCTTTTACTATGTTAGGTAAGTGCCTTGAATCCCTGATCTCTCCAAGACTATTAACCTGAAGAAGTGTTGAATTTTGTCTAAGGATTTTTCAGTATCTAATGAGATGATACTGAAAGAATGATACATTTGATGTTTCTTGGATTCAGTTTATAAAAATTATATTGAGAGTGTTTTTATTATTATTAGATATTTTCCTTACTTACATTTCAAATGCTATCCTGAAAGTTCCCTATACCCTCCCCCCACCCTGATCCCCTACCCACCCACTCCCACTTCTTGGCCCTGGCTTTCCCCTGTGCTGGGGCATATAAAGTTTGCAAGACCAAGGGGCCTCTCTTCCCAGTGATGGCCGATTAGGCCATCTTCTGCTACCTCCTATGCAGCTAGAGACACGAGCTCTTGAGGGGGAGGGTACTGGTTAATTCATATTGTTGTTCCACCTATAGGGTTGCAGACCCCATCAGCTCCTTGGGTACTTTCTCTAGCTCCTCCACTGGGGCCCTGTGTTCCATCCAATAGATGACTGTAAGCATCCACTTCTGTGTTTGCCAGGATGCTCATAATTTAGAGATATTACTCTATGTGTCTAGGTCCTGGTAAATATCACACTAATTTTAGATTTTATTTTGCAAATATTAAAAAGAATACAGCATCTTTAAACCCTGTATTTACTTGTGATTTCATGGCCATTTGCAATCCTCAAATCCATGTAGCCTCACTCTCATATAAACCTGAAACAATGAAGTTTCCCTGTCATTATACCAAGAATAGATGTGGAGTCATGGGCAGGTCGAGATGTGAGTAGCCTCTCTACTGTTGCTGTAAGTTGTTGCAAAAGTACCACATATTTGTTTCTGCATTAGATAGGATTAGAATTAAAACATTATAGCTATGCATAAAGTGATAAAATATTTATTCTATTTACTGTTCATTTTAGAAAATACATTCTTCCTAATGTGCTTAAGATTAACATTTGAAATGAAAACTTAATACTCAGAAGATAACTATGGGTAAGTTCACACAAGAGTTGATTCGTACAAAATGGGTGCTGTTCTTCTGTATCATTTGGATAAAACTTAATCTGCTACAAATAAACATGCACCGAAGCAAAGGAGGCTCCTCCAGATGCTACCTCTAACAGCTGCATCAGAGTCATGCAGGTTTTCTCTAGGCTGCCACTTGAGCAGGTGTGGCTAGACAACATCTGCTTCATTCTTGCTCATAACTCTTTAATCAAAGTCCTCTCCACACTTACTAACACTCTCATTACCTGATACACATTTGGGTTTGGATATTTGAAGCCCTAAAAGGAGACATGTGTCAGCTTAAAATTGAGAGCTGTCCCGGCTTGGATGATTAAAAACTAGTTCTCATGACTGTAATGTTTAGAGCAGAAGCTCATTCTTAGATATGTTGAATTCATAGTCAGATAATATTTTATAAACTGGTCTCTTCTGTGAATGGAGTGGACAGGCAGCCAGATGTACCTCAATACGGGCTGTAAAATTAGTAGTCTTTTCCCACCTACTTTTAAAATTCATTGCAATTCAGATTAAGGCACAACTCCAGATGTTACCATTCATAAATACAATATATTTTAAATGACAAAAATTAAAGAGCAGGCAGAGGAGAGCCAGCTTTCCTTTTGCCATTAAATGTTTTTTTAAGTATATCAGCAATCTAAATGCACTATGCTTTCATTAAAAACAATATGTCAAAAGGAAAATATAGAAGAGTTGGATTTTTTAAAATAAAAGCAGTTCCTTAAGCTGAGTAAAATATTAGTTTTACACAATTTCTATGATTATTTCCTTCCTTCAAGCATGCTCTTTCATTTTTATTATCTCTAAAGCCAACTCTCCTTTTTTGCCTCCCTGCTCACCTGTGAAATCTTTCACTTCAGGTTCTAACAGCTGTCTTAGGTTCATCAGTGTTATGGCTGAATGTGATAGATTTCCCTCAGTTTTAAGCCTTGAAAGTTGGAGCCTCAGTTTGTCTAGCTCTTATGAAGGCTGGGGCACTGGGGATTGACATTTGAAAGTTATACTTGCCCTTATATCCAGATTGCTCTGTTGTTTTCTGGTCTGTCACAATGTAAACAGATGCCACTACTCAATCCTGTCATCACACACTGATCAGGTCAACCCTGCATTCCTTGCTGTGATGACTGAAATCCCTCTGATACAACTAATGTTCCTCCTACAATTTATTTCTGGCAGATATTTAACCAGAAATATACAAGAGAAGTTAATGCAGCCAACAAACAAGTAATGAAAATAAACTCAGTTTGTCAGATTTTTACCCTAATACACAAAGAAAAGCCTCAGATAAACTCTTCTATTTATTCTCTATTTTCCTAAACTAGGCCAAGATGCTCCCATTGTGAGCTTCATAAGCAAAATTAGACTTCAGGGAAATACAACCAATGGGTGATTGATTGACATATATATCACCTGTATAAATGAATGAAGAATGGGTGATATGGTGGTAAAGGAGGGCAAAGTGAAATAAGATGAGGAGGATGAGAAGGACAAACAAGAAGATATACTACATGGAAGGGAGAGGCAGAAAATCTACTGTGAGAAATGGCTCACAATAAGTTCATAATATAATAAGTTCCATAATATGGAATCTACAGGTTAATAATCAGAAAGGGCAATGGCACAATGGCATAAGAAAGTCTCTCTCTCTCACACACACACACACACACACACACACACANAGAGAGAGAGAGAGAGAGAGAGAGAGAGAGAGAGAGAGAGAGAGAGAGAGAGAGAGAGAGAGAGAGAAACAGAGACAGAAACAGAGACAGAAACAGAGAGACAAAGAGAGAGCGAGAATGTCCATAACTACATTATAAAACTTTTATTCTTTTCCAGTTCTAAATAGGATTATCACCCACATAAGTGCTCTAGTGGGTTGAATGCAAATATTATACAGGAAACAGCCTCACAGTCCCATACAGAAATGATATTTTGCTAGCCATTCAAACAAATTAACACCTAAAATTAACTGCCATGGTATTCATAGCTGGGCATTTCCATATTGTCCTGTCAGTCCTTTCTTTAATGAGGTCTTTGGTTTGTATTAGCAATTTGCGTTTGTCATTGATAACCTGTCTCACTCACCCATTCTGTCACTTATTTACTCATTTCTAGTCCTACATCCAGTTTCTATCCCTACTATTCCATCCAGGCAAAATCTATTGCCATCAGTTCAAGTACATAGCTCTTACCCTTCTTTAGAACAGGTCATAGTGTATCCTCTCTGGATATTTTGTTAAGCCTTTTGGGTAGGCCATTCTGTATGATTCCTTCACGCTTTTATTTCACATGTAAAAAAATGAAAAACACTGTAATAGACTGTTAGCAAAAAGCTATTCTGGTACTCCAGCATTCTCATATTACTGACTTGTTTGCCTGGGTATGTAGTCTATATGTTCAGTTTTCCTGCTTTATCCACTTTATTCAGTCAACAGCTCAGCAAATTGCATGGTATTCATTCAAGTAATTACTGATCTACCACCCTAAAAGGCTTTCAAGAGATGATTAACTTGTATTTAAAAGACATGGAAACAGGCAATTGCCATCATGTGAATTTTTCAATTCTCTGTACAATGTGTCTCATGAAAATGTGAGATTGATATTCATAGAATATTCTTTGGGGGATATTCTTTCCTTAAGTCGAAGTTGCAAATTAATCTTGTGTTGTCTAACAATATCACACCTCAGTTATCATGTCTGGTCTCTTATTTGAGACCCAATACAGTTTTGCAATATTTTACTGACACTAAAAGTGCTGCTGCATGTATTTATAGGAATCATTTCTGATCACCTTGTCAAGCGTTTTGCTATAGTTACTAAGAAAATATCTTGCTTTTAGACATTTGGTAACAAAGGCTAAAACATAAACTGCTATTTATGACTTGATTCTCTGCAGGGATTTGAGCCTCAAATAGGTTTTGATATGTTAAAATGACACAGTAGTAATCTGGTAAAATATTTAAAGGCCAAAGCACAGCTGCAATGTGAATAAAATATTATTGGAAATGCCCTTGATCTTTAGCTTTATTACAGGTTGGAGACTTTCAATTTTTAATAAAATCTATCTCAATGACAGATAAGATAGATTGCTCCCCATGGTAGTTCACATCAAAGAACTGATATAACTTGTCTGACTTCTAAACATAATGGCATGATTAATTCATTGAATTAATTACTTCATTTGTTGCATATTCATATATTTTATTGAGAAACCAATCCCTAACGATTACTATTCTATGGAGAAACACAATGAATATAAGATGAACAAGATGTTTAATTTTTTTTTAAAAAAGAAGGAATTTAAAAGACAGTTACATAAGTCCACTGAGATGATGTTGGGAACCGTATGATGAGCAAGTTGAACCGAAGGGTGTATCTGTGTTTACATGAGGAAGGGTCTGACAACCATCATCAGAACGTTGTCAGAGAACCCGATGGACTTGGAAACACAGCAACAAGTTATCTTGCCTTGGTTACAGTCAAGTTCTCTCTTTGTTTGACCTTTTTGCTTCTTTTTGGTGGAGCTACTCACTAAACAATTGATGGAAACACAAGTATAATAGAGCTAGACAGTGAATGTATTGATTAACTATGTGACAGAACCAAAAAGAAATGCTCACTAATCAGAGCAGGTCATATACACTGTGGCAGAGCTAGCACTTTTATGGAAGTCCTGTGAGATACTTTCTGTATATATATATATCCACTATAGCATTCCATAGCACTCATTCTCAGACACATGCTAAACACAGAGTTGCAAATCTTGAAAGATATTTCAACAGTTTTATTTATTTTCATTGTGCTGTACTTTAAGTTCTTTCAGCAGCATTTATCTCCAGAAAAATATCCTTTATCAATTTGCAAATATATTTCTCAAAACACAAAGTAAATAGTAGCAATATCTCTGGTGGAAGGAAAGCATGCTTGGGTTTTTAGCACATTAATCCATTTTCCTTAGTACGTTATTAGATTCTTCCACCTATTATGGTAGCTACCACCTAAATGTGAATATTTAAGCACTCAGTATGTGGATAATTTGAGGTATGTTCTAAATGTATAATGCAAAAGAGTTTATAAGAAAGTAAAACATTTCAAATATGCTTTATAATAAGAGTATATGTCAGATATATTTGAGAAACAGTAAAAATACTCACATATATGACTCATTTGTTCCTTGTATTATATTTCTTTTGTATAAACAAGATTTTTAGAATTCTTTTATTCCAATTTTTAAAATCTTATAAAATATAATTCTTCAGAAATAACTAGAGAACTAGGAAACTAAAACAAAATATACTTAGAAAACAGGAAAGAAAGCAGAATCTGTGAGATGGCTCAGTCGGCAAAGTCAAGCCAGACAACTTCATTTTGACCCCCATTCTCACATAATAGAAGATATGGGAGCTCTTGTCTCCACATGTAAATTATGGCATACATATGAAGGTGTACACATAAAACCCACAGATATAAACACAAAACAAGAATGCAAATAAAGCTGACTGTGGAACAACAACATAACTGTATAAGAAAGAAAGATAATGACATTTGTACAATTATGTGAGTTCTTTATTTTACTTCCAAAGCAGAATTAGTCAGAGGGATTTGAAAGTCAAAGAGCCATGAAACCAGTACCAACTTTATTCCAGCTTTTCTCAATCATACCTGTACTTATATGGATTAAAAAGTGATAGAAATCAGCCATCAAATACTACTGATAAAATTCTAGTAAGTATTTAAAGATAAATGGCAAATGGTTAAGTCTTTATTTGTCCTAATTAGAAATGATGAGTTGTACTACAAATATTCAGTCAAGAATATATAGATATCAAAACAAAGAACAAAACATAAAGCTATATAATTGTGTTTGCTGAAATATTTTGTACACATAATGACTTAAGAGATTATCAAATAACAGGTGTGCAAGATAAAGTTTAAATAATATGGGCAGAAAAGTCCCAGAATACAGCTAAGTAAAAGAATTCAACAAAAACTGCTTTCTATGTCTGCTGATAAATAAATTATTCACTTATTCACTATATTCTTTATATCACAGCTATATCCAGGTAAATATGCACATTAAAATGTGCTGAGAAAGACATGTAAATCGTGAAACAACAACTTGACTTCTGCAACAGTGCTGTGAAATATTCCATGGTTTATACCGGGACCACCTTTCCTGAAGCACAGAAAGCTTTCATCTTTTCTTCCGTAAGAGTCTTCCAGGAGTCAAGACTCTGAAGAGCATTGGATTTTTGCTGTCCTCCATTCCTCTTTCTTTGATAAAACATATAGGAGTAGAAGGAAAAACACAGATCCAATGGAAAGTTAAAGACTGAAACATGCACATCCATGTATGGCTTCTACAAATCCAAAATGAGATAACAGAGCATGATCAGGGCAGAACTAACAGTCTCTGTCTGTGCTCTGAAGTCCAGCAACCATTTCAGCATCCGATCTTACTTCAGTCTTAAATTCAAACATCTTCAGATTGATATCAGCTATTGAGAACAAAGTTAAAAAACACAATTGTGCTTTGAAATTTCAACCATATAACATTAAGCTCACTAAGAGAAGGATTGAAAGAAATGGTCAAAATCATGAAAAATAGATTTTAATAGGTAAGCCAAGTAATGGTAAATTATATCAAAATAATTACGTTTTTATACCAACATTTGTAAAATTGAAATCAATGAGGTCCAATGGCTCATCTTAGATTGTAAAGAAGTGGATGCTCGTAGTCAGCTATTGGATGGAGCACAGGGCCCCCAATGAAGGAGCTAGAGAAAGTACCCAAGGAGCTGAAGGGGGATGCAACCCTGTAGGTTCAACAACAATATGAACTAACCAGTACGCCCTGAGCTCATGTCTCTAGCTGCATATGTAGCAGAAGATGGCCTAATTGGCCATCATTGGAAAGAGAGGCCCCTTGGTCTTGCAAACTTTATATGACCCAGCACAGGGGAAGGCCAGGGCCAAGAAGTGAGAGTGGGTGGGTAGGGGAGCAGGGGCGGGGGGGGGGTATGGGGAACTTTCGGGATAACATTTGAAATGTAAATAAAGAAAATATCAAATAAAAAAATCTGGCTGGTTATTTCCACTATTGGCTGTTAGTAGTTGCCACTAGTTCTTTCAAAGCTCACTGGAGTGTTGTAGTGGTCATCCACAAGGATTTTTCCAGAGATCTCTCCATATTTTGTTTCTTTTTAGCTTTTATAACATAGCTCATCCTTAATTTAAAATCATTTTGTATATACCTTAATTGGGAATCATCGCTATTTCTGATATTTGTGTACCAATCTTTATTTTCTATTGTAACATCATAAATTCTACTGCTATACCAGAATGCCAGTAACAATCATTTTATGGCTATTTTCCTTTAGCTGAACAGTAATATTTGGTCATTGGTACAGGCCTTTGGCCTAACTAGTCTTAGCTTCTTCTTGATGCAAACAGACTCCATTTCATGGAGTGGGCCTAAATCAAGTCATGTAGTTTGGTGGTTACTTCCACAAGCTTTTTGCGACTATTGCACTAGCACATCTCGCAGGCAGAACATCATTGTAGACTGAAAACTTTGTAACTGGGTTGGTGTTGACCTTTCTCCTTTGGTAACATTCAAAATACCTTCCAGTATTATGAACACAAGTCCATAGCAGTGCAGGCTCTAGGTAGAGGCCATGTTAATCGCTCTGTGTTAGAACAGTCATTGCAAACAATTTTGAACAGAAGAAAATATAAGATTCATGTGATAAGTTAGACCTTAGAGAATGCAGATGCATTGAAATGAAAGCAAGTACTCAGGAAGAGGGAAATCTGGGATGTGAAGATGAATGCAAATGAAATTCAGATTTACCAGACTAAGAACTTTAAAGGAAGTCTTGAACAGCAATCGGGAGTCAGTAAAATTCAAATCAGAGGAAAAATTACAGGCTTACAAAAACAATTCAAGGCATGAACAGATCGTGAAAAATAAAATCTGTGGGGAGAATAAGCAGTATTTCAAAAAGCAGAACTGTTTTCAAGAGGGGAAGTGGAGATAGTTTATGCTTACACTGGACTTATATTTTAAGCCCTGTTTGTCTCGGTGCTGACACTCAACATATTAGTCTGTTAGCTTAGTTAATCCTCATAGCAACTTTGTGACAGATGGCTATGAATATCATCTTCGTTTACAGAAAGAAAGCCAAAGCAACCGGTCAAATGATTTTACCCAATGTCGCGGATCTCAGTTGCTATTTGGTAGAGTTAGAATTAATTCTGAGGTTATAAAACACTTAGCAGATGTAGTTTGGTGTAATCGGAAATGGTATGCCCCTGAAAAACTCATGTGGGATATAATTTCCAGTTGAAGGTATTTCACTATCAGTGCCGAGACTTCATCCCATTGTTTTGATAGAGGGGGAAATGTTAGGAAATATTTAGAAAGAGATTTAGTCATCAGAATGGAGGTTGAATCACTGAATGCTAAGATGGTTCTAGTAGCTTTGTAAAATGAGAGAGAGGGAGAGAGAGAGAGAGAGAGAGAGAGAGAGAGAGAGAGAGAGAG
>NC_034595.1:6156896-6206896 GCF_900095145.1 Mus pahari
TAATATAGGAATAGAGAGACTATTGAACAACATGGATACATATGTATGTATGTATATATATATATATATATATATATATATATATATATATATATATTTGTGGCAGCATCTAGAAACAAGGTAATTAATCCTATGAATCCTTTCCATTTTGTTAACAAAGAGAAGATATTTTTATCAATGAATCTGTTACAATGCCAAGCAATAAGATATACAAATTGAGGAATATACTGTTGGATTATAACAATGAAAAATATGTGTATGTGAATGTCCATGATGATATTCAACAATACATAAACTTTAATTAATCATATTAATCTAAATTAGGAATTTCAACAATAAAAGCTTATATGTGGCAGTAGTGATAAAGTCTTTTTAAAGTATTAGCTTCACTCCTCAGTTAATAAACAATTTAAAAAGTAGAAACAACGCTGGAGAGCTAAATCAGCAGTTAAGAGCACCGTTTCCTCTTCCAAAGTCCTGAGTTCAATTACCAGCAACCACATGATGGCTGCCAACCATATATAATTAGATCCAATGCCTTCTTCTGGTGTATCTGTAGATAGCTACAGAGCACTCCTATAAATAAGATAAATAAAACTCTAAAAAAAAAAAACAGAAAAAAATAAATTTATTTTCAGAAGCAGCTATTTAAAAGTATCCATATGTATATATTTATCTATTTTATGTATGTAAATATATCAGCACATACATTATATAGATGATGTCCATCTTACTTTTTTTGACATGTGACATTTTTAACTTTATGATAGTAAGAAAGCAGTTAATGGTAAGTAGAAACCATACTTCACGTTTTGAACTTTTTTTCCTGGGATAACAGTATGTAGTGAGATGTTCTCTTGAGATGTGCATTGCCAGCAAGCTACAACATACCATCAGCCACACAATGAGAAGATAAACAATTAACACTGTGCAGTGTATTTTTTTCTAAACTATGATTTTTAAGTAAAATAGGTATATTAACTGTCTTTTAAACTTTTAAAAAAGATTTATTTATTATATCTTGTGGTGTTTGTTTGCAAGTGTATGTATGGCATATGTGTGTTGGTGCCTATAAAGGCCAGAAAAAAGAATCAGGCATTTGTGAGTCACCCAGTGTGAGTTCTCTGAACCAACCTTGGATTCCCTGGAAGATCACCAACAAATGTAACTGGGGGACACCTTTTCAATTACTGTCTTTATGACTTATGGTACATTTTACTTACAATGTGTTCACTCTAATGTATTCCAACCATTAAGTCAAGAGAATCTGGATGGATATTTGACTTATAAGTAAATAACAGATAGATACATAGGTAGATTAAGGTACGAGATAGATGCACATAGACAATATATGACAGATAATATATGTGAATACATTATATAAATGGATATCATTGTACCATAGCTAATAATCAAATTAATATTGTCTGGCTCAGTTAGCACACATTATTTTATGGTTGCATTGGGTTTGGCTTTGTAACTGTCACTTTTCTTCCTGTGAAATGCTTGTGATTTAATAGATACCTACTATATAGCTGTTAGCAATCAATCGTATTTAATACCTGGTCAGTTTGTATGAAATGTATATTTTATGACACAATTTTAAATGACATTATATATGATAAAATATCAATAGGGAAATCTTCACCTTCTATTCACCATCTTTTCATACTTGTATACTTATTTTATGTGTATGTGTATATGTGTGGACCTAAGTGTCTGTGTGTGTAGAGGTCATTAAACACAGATGAGGACAATGGATTTCTTGGAGACTTATTTACAAGGTTTTACATTTTACTTGGTGTTGATTCTGAGAACAGAACCCAGATTCTCTGGAAGAATAACAAAGTGCTCTTAACTACTGAAACATCACTCCAGTCCCCAACTCCCTGTTTGCTATTAGAGTGGGTCACGCACTTCAAAGACATATAATGGCATCATATTGTAAACAACTGGACCAACAAATTTTAAAGATTAAGAAAACGATAAAATCTGTAAACTTCCATATTCACATTTCTTTATAAATGATCTTTAAACTTATTTTGTATTCTAAAAGCCAATATTCCGATTCTAGAGGATGTGAATCATTGTTTTGTTTTGAACTGGTGACAATTTCTACTGTTGTTAAAGTTTGACTTATTGAGTCCACTGCTTTTAAACTTTCTACCTGCTTCTATTATTTTATATATTCTATCACTTTGATAATTTTCATCAAATTTAATGAATTTATCAAGTAGGTTTTGAATTGATTTTTTTTTTTTACTTCATTCATCCATTTATTTGGATCCTCTTTAAGTTCATTGATCTTTTTCCAAACTAGACTTTTGAGTTGTCTGACATTTTGCCCATGTCAACCAACTCAGACATGGATATTGAAGAGTTTGAACTTTAAAGAAGCTACATTGTTACATTTCTTTTGGTATCATTCTGTGCTCCTGATGTAATTTGCACAGCTGGGGGGATAGTACATCTAGTTTTATAAAAAAGGATGTTTGTAGTCAACAACCTTCTCTTGATGTCTCAAAAGGCACTATGACTCAGTGGATAGAAAAAAGACTGCAATAATAGCAATAATTCAAAATCAACACAATTTTTAGAGTAGTAAAAATAAGAACACATTCAATAGAGATAGTAATATTAATATAATAATTTAAGAAGTTATAGTATTTATACAATAAACAGGAAAGTTCAAAATAATGAAGTTAAAATTACCATTAACTAGAAAATAAGCATAACTCTAAGGAGTGGTGAGAAATGGCAAAGAGAAAACCAAGATAAAGATAGTGAATGTCTATGAAGGCATAAGAGCAATATTGAGGGAAAACATAATAAAACGGACACAGTGCAAATAATATAAGCAAAACACACAAGACTACCAACATTTCTCATTGCTGAGGGCCCAAAACCTTCAATTTTCCCCAAATCTTATCACTTATGCCATTTTATTTAGTTTTATTTGGTCATTTTTAAAAATTATACCAGAAAGTCCAATAGATAAGTTAATCCCAAATTTGCCTTTTCCATCAGGATACCAGTTACTCTGCCTGACTTAAATCCTAACAAAGATATCCATATGCAGCCATCACAGGACAAGCGAAATAGAGTTATCCTCTGACTGTTGACATCAGCTGAGCCCATGATTGAGTGTCTCCTCCTATCAGAGGCACTATGGCAATATGGACCTGTGCTGTGTCAAAGTACTGACTGTGTTTCCACAAAATATCTCTGAGCTTTGAGAGTAGAAAGCATAGTAAAACCAAGGCAGTATGTGCTGGCAGAGGTAGGGATGGGCATGTATGTTCTGGTCACTCTGATGTCTGTACTATCACCCTACCTGTATTCAAATACAAATGGTCTTTTTCCTCTCTTCAAAGGTCAAGCTACAGCATCCAAATAGATGTACATCTGCATTAAGGTTTCCTAGTCCCATAAAGATTTATCAGATGGTCACTGGCTTAGCCCTGGATCATGGCAAGCCCTGCAGATGCTTCTTTCCCTGTGTAAAGACTTGGTAGTAAGACGTTTCTTTAAACAATTTTCACCTGGACACAAGCAAGCTAACTGGGATGTGACATCCTCAGTTTTTCTTTTCTGGGTTATTTGGGAGGGAGGGTTATTGGTTATTTTACTTATTTACGTCTCAAATGTTATCACCCTTCCCGGTTTCCCCTCCTCAAGCCCCCTATCCCATCCTCCACCTCCTGCTTCTATAGGGGTGCTCTGCCACCCATGCACTTCACCCTCACCATTCTAGCATCTTGTTCAGCAGACTGCATTCTGTCTCCTTGGAACAAAATTGTTGCAGAGTTCGCCATTCTACAAATGTGGAGTACTCTACAGAGTCTCCCGTTCATTTCAGTTAAGCAATTCTGACAAGGATAGTCCAACTTCTCTTCAACTTTACACAGTGCCGGAAATTATTATCTGCTGCTCGTAAAAATCTAAATAACAGCATTTCTCAAATTTACTTGGTCTCAAATTGTTTACTGTTTACCACTTTGCTATTGTGGCTTTCTGTATCACCCACCTCTCCCTCAGGTCATGTGCCTGGTCTATTGTTTTAGATGTGGAGATTCAGGAAATTGATGTACCTCTAACTTGCAATCTTCTCTCCTAGAATCTGGTTTTTAACTTCACACTCTTTCTTCACAAGAATACTGATCTTTCACAAAATGTGGTCCTTGGTCAATTCAAATCTACACCAACTAAGAACTTTTAGGAAGTAAATATTCTTTTCCAAATCTAGATCACTTGAAATCAGATGTTTGAAGTGGGGCTCAAAATACTGTCCTTAACTGGCCAGCTAGAATATACTGATACAAGTTCATGTTTTGGGACCAATATGATTAGTAATCTGTAATCTCTACATTGATTTTTGAGAAGAACTAAACAAGGTTTTACTCATTTGAAATCTGCAAGTCTAATATTTTTGATGTTTAAAATTCTTAGGAGGCTGTATGACCTGAAAAACGTTTCAAATATAACAAGCAGAGCATAACAATGATGAAATTAACTGTAGCTAAAGAAATAAATATAATATTATTCTGTAAGTTACATTGTTGTTTATGTTGTTCTGATATAGAAAAAGGTCTTTAATTTTTCATGACATAAGATTATAATTTTGCCATATGGCTGATTTTTTAATATCACTAAAAAGATGAAATGGGAAAAGTGAAAGGGTATATTTTGAAGTTATTATTATGATATATTCCCGAGTATGACAGAAATAATGCATTGAATATACTGTACTGTTTTGTCTATGGGTCTCTCTTATTGGATCTGGACATATCAGTCCTGGGTGAGTATAATGACTGTTTTCCTACCAGCTGATGAATTTGCTTTGGAGGCCACCCACACATCAGCTCTACACAAATTCATGACCCTTGGAAGATAGAATCCACAAGGATGTTCCCAGTGGACAAAAGGGGCAGTTGGATTGAGGTCTCTTCAGACTGTGGATAGCTCTGTTTAGTAGGAATCTACAGAAAATCTACAGAACTATGAGCTCCATCCTCCAAGCATGCAGGAAGTTTTGATAATAGAAGTCTTCTAAACTCAAAGGACGTGAGTATATCAGTCTCTCCTCTGGGATTCACACTGAATCGCTTTCAGAAATACTTATATTGTTCTTATATTTTAAAAGAAGATTTCATTTCAATTGTTAACCCATCAGCTGTGTCAATCAGAACTGTTAATGAGACGTTGCACTCAATTTTTGTCTCAAATATTTGTCAGAGTTCCATTCATTTTCTGCTTATGAGATGTCTATCTTTCCAACTCACATGTAGATTCAATATGTGGATTTATTTATGTATTTATTTATTTTAGTTTTTTGTTGACAACTCTGTCAAAAAATTAAATAAATCAAATAGCCTATACTTGCATGCCAACAACAAGATCCTGGCTTAAGTGAATTTACAGGTATTGATTTTCAAGTTCTTTCTTAGATAACAGTTGAATTCTGAGATAGTTTTTAAATGAAGTTACACCTTTCTGCAAATGAACAAATAAAAGCAAGCAAACAAAAATACTGTTTCCCTTCCAAAAGTGAGTGTGATTTTATAATTATGCAAATTAAATTATATTTTCATTACCATTAGCCACCTGCAGTGAGGTCTCAAGTTTTAAATATTAAATTTGTGTGTTAGTATCCTATACTTTTATGTGTTTCTTTCTTACACATTTTTAAAGTGTGATTAATTTCTCTGCATATTTCATAACCTTACTGTGTTCATGCAAGGACATTTATTTTATACTTTATAACTATGAACTTATGAAAACTTACTTTATTTTTGAATAGTATAATACACCACACAAGTTACAGTATCTAATGTTCTTAAGACATGTGTCATCTGTCCCGGCCCGCGGGACAATTTATTCCATGGTCCTTGAGGGGGATCACAAACCTAGAGAGAAATGGGAATAAAGCAAGAGACGGAGACCATGCATGTTTGTCATAGTCTCTTTTACTAAGGGGAAATACTCAGGTTAAATACAATACAGCAAGGAAGCTTAGTGGTGGTGGGAGGGAGGTGATCAAAGGTATACAGTGAGAGAAATAATTGGGAAGAGTTATTTGCAAGTNTAATACATTTAGTGATTCATCTAGGGTCCTTGGCACCACTGCCCTGGGACATAGGGCGGCTTATCTAAGAGTCCTATCTCAGAGTCCGGATCGGATCCTCCTAACAGTTCAAGGTGACAGCTCTGGGCAGCTCTGGAATGTGAGAAGACTCCCTCAGTCCTTGATGTCTGATTAGGTCTTGCTGGTTCCCAGGAGTGACCTTGCAGAGAGAGAGAGAGGGAAGGGCTCTTGACAAAGAACTGTGTGGCTCTTAGCTGCATACTGTGAAAACACCTGGGCTGCGGGATGCCCTGGGTGTAAGATGCCTGGGCTTTCTCAACCTGGTCCTGACAGTCATTCACTGATGCAAGTGTGAAAAGCTCCACCGGCAGACCAGCTTTGTCCTCCTACATGTCAGTTGAAAGTTACTTTGTTCAAGAAACACTGTTCTGTACTTTTCTAGGGCTAGAACTAGCTGAGCTCTATTGTAGAAAGGAGGATTTTTACAGACTGGGGTAATCCTGGCTGATAGACTAGGCTTCTCAATTGTACCAACTCTCTTTTCTAAGTTCATCCATAGGGTTCAAGCTCCATTTTGTGGGTAGTGTGTGAGAAAAACATCACAGGCCATGTATCCAAGACCAATTTCACATGGCTGTATTTACTCTCTGTTCCCTTTTTAATGAAATTTGTGAATGATTTGGAATTCTTTTAAGATGAACACCCAACTCTTACCTTTGATTTAGGAACCACAATTATACCTGTGTGTCTCTAGCTCAGCTCTGAACTTTTAACTAAGGATTTATTTCTTCTTTCCCTGACTCTGTAGCCTTTATAGTCCAGGTGCTGTCAGTCACTTCTCCTGCTATGGAACAATAGTGGATTTGTCTAATTAAATACAAATTTCCTATTTATTATAACGTGGACAGACCACAGGTCTTTAAATTACAATACCCTATAAGTCCTGCTTCTTCCTCTGTAAAGTAGTGTAATTATAATAATAGAAAAGGGACTAGAAAATAGGAAAGTGCCCCATAAACATTTCTGTAACAATGCACAGAAGCTCTTTTTATTATACAATTTATTTACTTTCCATATAAATATTAAAGCCACCAATTACTGATTTATATATTACTCATTTTCTCCTTATTTCTAGCTAGAAACCACCAAACAATATTTAATAAATGTCCCAATGTGCCTGCAGCTATGCTACCTAGAAGGCAATTTACAGGTTTAATTTTGCTCCCTATATTTATATATAAGGCTTTAAATTAATGAGGAATTATAATACATCAGTTAGTTGATAAATACACAAAAAGTTTTAAGGAAATATCTTCTAAGTCTGCATGAATATTTACACACATGCAATTCAATTTTTTAAAGGATTTTAGTCATAGCCAGATTAAACAAATGACTACACAGGTTTATATATAAAGTGATCATCAACTACTCCTTTATGATGAATTGGACAGTGTTCTGTTTCTTTTAAAAGTGACAATTTTTAATTACTTTAATCATCATATTATGCCCACAGAAATTAAACTGAGAAGTATTGCTACATTCTACATGGGTAGGAAAAAAAACAAAAAATATTTGTCAGCATATATGGAGACTTTCAGGACAAGATCCTAACAATGAAAGTAATTTTATAAATATTAAGTGCTTTTTGTACATTGAGTTCTTGAATGGAACTTCAATGCTATGATAACTTTTTTCTGACTGGCTGATAGAAAAAAGTTAGTTATTATTAAAAGAATCTTATTAAAAGCTATCATAAATTTCTGAATTCATTTTGAACGTTGTGAAGATGGTTATCTGGCATGTAATGTTAGTAGATACATTGGGCATAAAATCAAAATTTCAAGCCAAATGTGAGTCTTTTATGACAGAAAACACATGTGCGCACACACATGTGTGGCACAGGAATTCAGACACATACATTCCTTTGGTGCTTTTGTATTACAAAGACTCTGATCTAAACTTTAATCTATTATCTTCTAATACTATTTTTATAAAACAATTATCACATCATGAAATAGCATCAGAAATGTATTGCAGTTGGGGTTTAATTTTTTGTTTATTTGTTTGTTTGTTATTTGTTTTTGCTCATAAATTTTGAGTACTGATGACATTCTATATATTCAATCTGTAAAAACACAGGAAATGATACCCATGTGGTGCTAACAGTTTGCATAAGTCTATTCTATGCCAATGGAAATGATACATGCAGATGTTCAGGTCAATGCATTAATCAAAGCTAATTTGAAGGGAATCTCCTCATCATTTAGATTCTTTAATTTGTGTGAAAACTCAAAGCCCTCTGGCTGCCTGCTGGGTGCCCACACATCCTGCAGGCGCTTCTCCTTCCCTAGGAGATGCATCAGAGCACAGAATGGCCCTCAACAGGGGTTCTCCAGCTGCCTTCCTGGGTGGTAGACTGAATTAGTTAGGCTACTTCTGTTCCTCATCCCAACCCCATTTCCAATTTAGTCACCTCAAAACCCTTCATCTCTTTGACAGGAACCAATACCTCCTTCTGGACACTCTCCATCTTTTTGTGATTTGCCAGAAATAGGAGGAAGCAAATTTGGCCTTTCTTCCACTCCACCTATACTTTCCATGGATGAAATACTAGCAAATGAAATAGAAAACCATGATGTAAACACTTGAAATCCTGTTTCCAGTGACCTCTGAAAGAGGCAAAGATAGTCAAGCAGATAATAGGTTTCATTTATGATAGAGTTGCAACAACTAATGGCAGACATTAAATAAGGGGCTGCAGGAGGCAGGCCAGCAAAGGGAATTCTTTCCATAGGCTGTGGATGATGGGGCCAGTTGCTCCTACTGGGGCATTTGAAGAATCTAGGAGGCACCAGGCAGAGAAATGTCCTATTTAAACATCTGTTCTGCACAGAGAGTGCATAATCAACTTGAATGGGCAAAATAAAAACTTCATGATCCCCAGGATGACTAATTAATGCATCAACATAACTATGTCCAGAAATTTGGTCTAACACCAGTTTAGCTATAGCTGGAATATTTAGAATGAAATAAGCATTCAAGTTAACTGACTTTTAATAAAGCATTGCCTTCTGGAATGTGTGTGAGCCTCATGAAGTCACCTGAAAACCTTAAGCCAAAATCATTCACATATTTTTTGCAAGAAACAGAAAAATCTCCTCCTTATTGTTTTTGTTCTGAAACTGTATTTGTTCTCTGGTCCATCAACACTCTAAACCACAACAACCAATTCTTACGCTGGGCGTGGTGGCGCACCCCTTTAATCCCAGCACTTGGGAGGCAGAGGCAGGCGGATTTCTGAGTTCGAGGTCAACCTGGTCTACAGAGTGAGTTCCAGGACAGCCAGGACTGCACAGAGAAACCCTGTCTCGATAAAACAAAAAACAACCAACCAATTCTTACAATAAATTCAATCTGTGTGTATGCACACAACCTATAGACTCTGCTTCTCAAGGATCCCTAAGTAGCACACATATTTATCATATATCCTTTCCTGTCTGACTATAAACAGGTTATACAGAAAGGAAGAAAGATCAGGAAGAAAGGAAGTGTTGGAAATTCTCTGTTGTAGTGGTTTGGATCAAAATAGGTGGAATACTTAGTCCACGAAGAGTGAGCTATTTGGGCAGAATTAGGAGGTGTGGCTTTGATAAAGAACACAAGTCTTGAGGTGGGCTCTAAGGCCTCAAAAACCCACTGCTTTTCCCCAATGGACTGCCTGCCTATTTGTAGTTTTGTTGTGTGAGGTCCCAGCTGTCCTGGTCACCCGCTTTCTCTCTATCCTCAAGAAACGTAATGCTCTGGAAACACAAACACAATGGAACACAATTTTTTATAAACCACAAGAATAGAAAATTATCTAATCTTTTGTTATCCCACCACATTCTAAAACATTACTGTGTAGACATAACTATGATCTTAAAAATCATTTAGCAGATTTCTTTTGTTGTTGTTAACTATAATATTATGTCGTCTCATAAACTAAGAACCTTTGGACAGATTAAATATTGTGTTACTCCTCACTAACACTTTACTAAACGACCCACTGAATGAGTTCATAGATTGAATATTTTTCCTGATATAAGATCAAATCTCATTGATAGGTTCCTTAAGAGCACATATTCATATATCAAAAAAATTCAGATATAGTTCACAAACTAATAAGTTAAGCAAACTGATAGTTTTCATCAAAATTTATTCTAAATGCCATCTTTCCACCTTTATCAGGGACAATAAGCCATAATGTGTTTTGCTTTGTAAGACTTCCTGTTGAAATACAAGACTGGATATCATAAAACTAGAAAACGTAATTTAGTCCTTAGTTAATAGAATATAGAAGAATAAAAAGAGCTGATGTCACAATTAGAGGGGAGAATAGAAGGAGAAAAAAAATAAAGGCCAATAGAAGTCTAGTCAGGCATGGCATAAACAAAAGACATGAAGCCAATTGTGATTATCAGCTTTTAACCAGCACAGAGGTTTTGAGTTTTCTACCAAGTGAAAGGATTAGAGGTAAAGCATGGAGAAAATTGGGCCATACTGTTGAGAGATAGAGAAAGACAGAAGTCAGTTACCAATTGTAAGACCTAGAACTGTAGAATGTAGGCTTAGGCATAGATTTGAAAGATTTCATAGAATTCTACCTTTTCAGGAAAATTATAAAATAGGAAAACCTTATAAAGAACTCTAGTCCTAAGACTATTAGGCTAGTGTTTGATATCTCGTGTATATTTCGAGGCTCTCATGCAGGTTTTGACTATAATTGCCAAGAAAAATATGTCTAGTATTTCTTACCGACTAGCAAAAGGGTAAAAAGTGAAACCAGTCCTCATAGCCATAGCCACTCTATCAGCAAAATCAAGGGAATTTAATGATCTCATTATTAGTCTGGTAACATTCCCAGGGTATTGGTCATCATTTTCCCAGAGCTTCAGTGTGCTTATCAGCATTTTGTTCATTGCAAATAACACAACACAGACTAATCGAGGACACAGAGGCACAATAGACTCACTGGGAGGGACCCAGGGCTGAAAGATAATTCAGCTACTACAGATATCTCTTCGGCCACTCTCGTCTGCCAGTGTTGATTACAAACAGCGCAACCACAGTTCACCGAGAACCTCATCTTCGTCCCAGGTTCTGGAGAGCTTACCCTGGTTTTTTGTCCTGGTTAGTACTTTGACAGCATAAAAAAGTACACAGTTCCCTTCCTGCTACTGTTCTCCGGCTGACTCTCCTCACTCTTATGTTGGAGTTTCACTTCAGCTTGGCCTGAGCTATTGTAAATTCCATCCACAAGTCCTTTGTGTCTGTTTCCAAGCTTCTCCTTCGTGCAACTTAAAAAATGTTTCAGAGCAACTAGAAGAGAGCTAAGAGATTTTCATCTGTGTAAACGAGTTTTTATCCTTACTGAGAATCGAACGCTGTTCTGAACTGTGGTATAACTCTTGCCAGTCTCTGTTTCTGAGTGTATTCCTTACTCACATGGGGTATGCTGCTATTTTTAAAAAAATGATATGATCACTTTATTTATCGCTTTTGACAATATTATCTGGGGATATAATAACATGCCAATGTTCTTTTTAGAAAGATAAGGAAGTCCTCATTTCAAGGATGTCCTGTAATCCCCATTGTGCAAGCTAGTATGCATATACACAGGGCAAACAGGTTAGTTTATTGATAGTAGTGAATAAGAACCTATGTAAAAATATTTAAAACTTAACCCTTCACTCCAGGTTTCCTGTCTTCTAATGTAATATAAATTTCATGCTGCAAAGCCAAGAAAAAGCAGTGTTTTTATCTTACAGCTTAGGGATTTGATCTTACTAGTTATAGTACTATAGGAGAAAGAATAGAAAATGGTTAAGCAAAGGCAAATCAAGAAATGACCTGTTATAAAGATGACTGAGGATGTGCAGAATTGGCAGGGTTACATGCAACACAGAAATTTGCAGGAATCGCAACCTGCTATCAGGGATTTACCTACAGTAAGAAAGAGTGGTGTATGCCAGAAATTCTAGAGGAAGCTACTATACTCATTACAGAGGGACTCTGAGACAAATTTTGACTATAAAGGAAGGCAACCACTTCTAATACAGTAGCCAAAAAGTAAAGGTTGATGAATGTCTACTTTCCCTCTTCTATTACCTACTAACTTCCTCCCATTGATCCAAATAAGGACTAAATAGCAAAGTTATGTGGTGGTGCCTGTGGACTGTAGGCTCCTAAACACAGAACAATGGTTAGTTGATTAAATACCCATAGGTAGAAAAGGACAATTAGCTATATCAGTACAAGAGAGAAGCATAGCTTCTTGCATATATATATATATATATATATATATATATATATATATATATATATATGAATATGAGACAGGGAGCCTAACGTGAAAGTGAAAGTGAAGGCAGTGCTATTCCTAGATTTTTAAATATAATATTTTATTAATTCTTTAAGAATTCATACAGTGAGTTTGATCCCCTCCTGAATCCTTCCAGATTCACCTCTTAATTCCCTCTCCCTCTCCTCCTCTTTCTCCCCCTTGACCTCTCCCTCTTCCTTTTCCCTTCTCCCTCTCCTCCTCCCGCTCCCAATCTCTCATCAGGGGTGGGGCCTCGTGAGCTTCTCCCATCTCCATGCTAGTGTGTTGACTGGCTTGATGTTGTGCAGGTCTTCGGCAGACAATCACAAATGCTCTGAGTTCGGGAGTGTCAAAGTCCACAATGTTCAGAAAGCTCCATCTCTAGTCTTTCCCAACCTCTAGCTATTACAGTCTTTCTGATCCTCTTCTGCAACAATCCTTGAAACTAGAAGGGGCTGTGGTATAGGTGTCACAACTATGGGTAAGCTCTCCATAGAGACTTATTTTGTGCTTATGAAACCAGTAGTGAGCTTCCACATTAACCATCATTCACTTTACTTCTCAGAGTTGCCAAGCTGCACTAATCTCTGGGTAAAGAGATGGGAATTCAGAAAGCAACTTACAATGCTCTTTTAGCAAAAGAAAAGTAGAAGGTTCACCTTGAGAAACCTATGACCTTGACACTGATGTGTTCTTGGCTAGACTTAAAGTAACAAGCATAGGACTCTACCTGGATTCTCTTTGCTTTAAATATTTTCTACAAGCCTGCTTTGTTTTCTGTTAGCAATTGAGAATCCTGATGAATTCTTTCTTGTTTCTCTTAAATTGTCTGATTTCCAATGTTTCCATATTGAGAACTGTGAAACAAGCTGGCCAAACAATATTTATTTATTTATTTACTTATTTATTTCTGTGCAATTGACATGATGGATGGTAGTTTCAATTACTTTCTGATTCTTTGTGAAAAGAGATATTCTGTATCACATTTAGATGAAAGAGAAAGCAACAAAGTTTTGCGGAAAATGAAAGCAGAAGAGAATTGGAAGTGAGGATGGGTATTATCCAAAAGACCTTCAAGGTTGCAACCTTGAAAAATGCATAAGGTTGCATTTTTGTTTTCAGCCTGACAAATCCATAAAACCTCAGTTATGGCTACAAAAGGCAAGTGCTTCCTTTGCTCTTGCGGAGGAATAAATCATGATGCGTCTTAATGTGCTTCTGCATACTTTCTCGAAAGCTTTGCTAATGCCTGCTGGTTTACCTACAACACGTTTCCAGAGACTGTTTAGTAAAACAACAACACATGTACTTAGTTTCACACTTTAGTCTGTCCAATTAACAGTGTTTTCTGTGCTGGCTCTGAGCCCAAAAGAGGATTTAATTTTAAGTACAGTGGTCTAGTTAACAAAAAAGAAGTGGGGGAAGCTGACTCATGAATGTTCAGAGTGTTAGACTCTAATCGTTTGTTTCTGCAAAATTGTTCTTTATTGCTATTACTTGGAGCTGCTCAAAATAGTTTCCCCTGAAATTCTATAAAGGAATGGTTTTAAGCTGTTAGAGTGGGCAGTATGATCTCTGTTTAAAAATTACAGGACATCTTAAGCAGGCCATAAAAACCCTAGGGAATCAATGTCAATAATTATGTAAGAGTTTTAAAACAGACCAAAAGAGAAATAAAAATAGATTCACTTTTAATGGATTATTAATTTATTTTATTCATTTAATATCTAGGCTATATAGCTGCTCTCTAGGATACTGAATCTGAGGGCTACATGTGGCACTTAACATAGTAACATTAAAACTTATGCAATTTAAAAATACAAATGATTTTTTATGAAATATGGGATTACTTTTAGGAGACCAGAAATCCTTCTCATTATTATTGACTAAAGATACAGACTCTACCAATTTTTACTTTCCATTGGTGAGCTACAGGAATAGTAATCATCCTTAAACAGTGAACATACTACTAAAAATAAAAATTATAGAATTTAAAATTACTTAATAAATGTAAGAACACATCACTCAAAAGTTATAATAGTACTTATAGGATTTGATAGAAGAAATAAATAAATACTAAAAATGGTAGTTATCAACATGAAATTATATCCAGCTTCAAAATAGGAGAAAATAAAAATAAAACAGTAAAAAAAAATTATTTTAGGAAAAACAAATTTGAAAACTACACAATCTAATTTAAATGGGTAAATGAATATCTGTTGAAATAGTTGTAACAGAAAACACTTTAATTTTTTTAGATTAATTTGTTTTTATTTTGTGTATATGAGCATTTTGCCTATATGTTTGCGTACATGTTTTCCTGTGTACCACATACACAACTGGTAACAACAGAGACCAGAAAAGGATGTTGTATCCCCTGAAACTTAGTTTCAGGTGGTTGGAACCTTCATGCAGGTGCTGAAAATTGAGGCTGGGTCTTCTTGAAGATCTTTCTACTTTCCAAACAAATGCTCTTAACTACAGAAGCTATCTCTCTCACCCCAGGAAACACTTTTACATGTAGATTTTAAAAATATTAAAAATGACTGTGAGAACCAAAAGGAATACAGATACATGAAGAAAGAAAGAGATGATATAAAGCAAGAAAATTGAAAAACAAGAGAATGTTGAAAATGAGACAAGCATAGATTTTAAATGTCAAATATTAACTAGTCTCTCAAGGCGAGCCCACTGCATTGAAAGTGCACAGAACTGGAAACAAGAAAAGGGGATATGCGGTAGTATCTTCTGCAAACATTTGAAGATAAAATTACAAAATCCATAAAGTTGGGTTTGTGAGGAGAAATACAGAATGCACACTGGAATTAGATTTCAGGTATGCAATATTTTAGAATGATTATATTACAAATATTCTATGGACATACATATAAAGAAATATATACTTTTACACTTCATCTAAAAACATAGCAACAAACAGAAAATTACCAGAGGAGAACTGACCATTGGCTAGTGATATACAAGGCCTAGGAATCAAGCCACAGTGGGAAAGGCACTTCCTGGATGATAACATGTATATTCTTACCAGAGGAGATGAAGTGGCATCATAGCCACCAGGTTCACCTGAATGACTCTGTTGCAAGACAGAAAATCCCCATGCAGAAATGTAACCTTGCATGGGAGGTTGGCTACTATATTTCTTGTGCATTTCCTTTCACCTGCGTAACTAATTAAGCTTGAAAATATCCTTATGTTTGTTTCACAATATGCATATTCCCTGCAACGTTCTCCGTTTCTTTCAAGATCTTATTTCATCAGCACAGTTGTCAGGTTTTCTTACAATCATTTTTTTTTAATCTATATCCATATGCTCTCACCCACTTAACCATAAAACAAAACTAACCCTGGAAACTCGTTACTCCATAGCCATTACTATCTTAGAATGAAGCTAGCTTACATTACACAATTCATTAGTTCATCTGTAGAAAACCAAGATGAAAGCATGACTAAATAATTGCAAATAATGAATTTAGCAAAATCACTGTATAAAAATCAATATATAGTTATACTAACCACCAAGGACTCATAAAACAATAGAACATAAAAATGTCACCATTTAGAGTGACCTGCAAACCACAAAATACCACAATTCAACACATCATGAAACACTGCATGATGCTGCTACCAGGGGGTGTCCTTCTCTATGTTACTCTGCATTGTGCAAAGCAGTGGTTATCCAGAGTGTACTTTGTCCAGAGAGACTGCATTCAACCTCTGTTTGAAGGATGAAAAGTGTCTATACCCTGGTGGACACACAGACAGCACCATCTGTCTGGCACTACCCGTAGAGCAAACTGATAAATATCTCACCCCAGAAATTATGAAGTATAGCATCCACAAACAATTCCTCACAGTACTTTGCTACTATAGGAAGACGTGAGCATATTGAATTTGCATTAGACATAGCAAAATGTGAAATGAGTAGACTCCCTCATCTGGCCCCATAAGAAGATGGCTACCTAACATTCTAATTATCATGACCCCAGTGACTTGTCATATCATCACACAATATGTGTATGGATGATCATGAGTGTGTCAAAAGCAAACAAGCAAAGAACTTTAGATTGGCCCAGGAACTACAGCTCTGCTCAGTCCTGACTGTTGATGTATATTACTTAAATTTCTACCTGTCTACTCTTCCGTTTGCCCATTCAGATGTGCCTTTATGGACCACAGCCAAAGGTGGTCTCCAGCTTCTTCTAAGCTAGGTTTGGCTCCTTATCTACCTGCATTTCAACTGCCCTGTTTCTTGGGACTTCTCAAACTTCTATTTTATTTTTTTGGGGGAATTTCCTACAGGTGTACTATATTTACATTATTTCTACCCTTCTTTTACTTCCCTACACACACACACACACACACACACACACACACACACACACATACACACACACATATAAAACTTCTTTAACTTTATTCACATTTGCCTGTTAATCATTTACAATCTTTGTATATCCAGTATGTATAAATATATGCAGATTTTTTACTGTTACATGCAAAAATATGCTCTGAGAGTCATTGTACCACAATTTGGAATAAAAGAATCTGTGTTTGCCTCAGCCAAGCAAACAAGAGAAGTGGAATGATTTGACAAATTTTTGCAATTGAAACCATTTTACATTAAAAATTTACTGTTATTCAATAAACCTTGACATTGTGGAAGACAGGAACATGTTTGTCTTTGTTTCTATCATGAATCACTCATGCCAAGATAACTTAAGATTGCCTAAATAAGTGGAGGGCTTCCGTTGATTGGAAAATCTAATATTATAAAGGTATAAAACACCCCTATATTGATTTGGGGGTCAATATAAAACTAATGAAATCTCTGAATTATTCATGGAAGTTGACAAACTGACTCTAATATCTACATAAAATGTAGCACACCAATGACAGCTAAGGTTCATAAATGAAAACAATATTTTAGATGATCAATAACATTTATTAATTTTATTATAAACCATAGTTATTAGTTATATTGATGTGAACATAAATAAGTTGACTCATAGAGATTCTTAAAAAGGCATGCATATGTAGCAAAGCAATATTTTAAGAAAACATATTGCAAATTTATAATATCATAAAATAGAGTACTTATTAAATAGTACAGGATAAATTGTACATCCACTTGAAAAACAACCAACATTACCAATACCTCATAAATAGAAACATAAATGTCTCTTTATTTTCTCAAATGAAGGGATGAAATGATAACAATACCCAAGCTTTACAAATACATGGCTTGGGTTTGGCCCAGGACATTTCTATCTCTGTTCTATTCCTAGACCCAGAAATTTCTAGCCTCTAAAATATGTATTCTAGGCCTAGAATGTTTCAGTCTCTGAGACTTACTGCTGAATAAGATCACCCTTTCTCTCTCTTTCTAAACTCTGGCTAGCTTTAATTCAACAGCTCTGGCTCAAATTGCTCTCAAAGCTTACTAATTCAAACTGGCTTCTTTTAGCTTCTCATTGAATTGCTGTACTTGACCTCAAACTAACTCTGGCAACCTGTTCTAAACTTCTCACATGTTCTCATTCTCTGACTTATTCTGTCTTCACCTGCAACCTCTTTGCAAAACTGTTCCTACAAAATTGCCTCCTCTCTCTCTCTTTTTCCTGTCTGTTCTCTTAAGAGTTCTGTATATCGAAACTGTGGTACATTTACACAATGGAGTACTACTCAGCCATTAAAAACAATGAATTTATGAAATTCTTGGGCAAATGGATGTATTTGGAGGATATCATCCTTAGTGAGGTAACCCAATCACAAAAGAAGTCACTAGATATGTACTCACTGATAAGCGGATATTAGCCCAGAAACTTGGAATATCCAAGACACATTATGGAAAACAGAAGAAAATCAAGAAGGATGACCATTTGTGGATACTTCATTCCTCCTTAGAATAAGGAACAAAATACTCATGAAAGGATATAGGTACAGAGACAAAATTTAGAGCTAAGATGAAAGGATGGACTATCCAGAGAGTACCCCATTCGGGAGTCCATCCCATCATCAGCCACCAAACCTAGATACTAATGCTCATGCCAGCAAGATACTGCTGAAGGGACCCTGATATTGCGGCCTCTTGTGAGGCTATGCCAGTGCCTGGTCAACACCGAAATGGATGCTCACAGCCAGCTACTGGATGGAACACAGGGTCCCCAATGGAGGAACTAGAGAAAGTACCCAAGTACCTGAAGGGGGCTGCAACCCTGTAGGTGGAACAACAACAGGAACTAACCAGTACCCCCGGGGTTTGTGTTTCTGGCTGCATATGTAGCAGAAGATGACCTAATCGGCCATCAGTGGGAATAGAGGCTCCTTGGTCTTCCAAACTCTATATGACCTAGCACAAGGCAAGGCCTGGGCCAAGTAGTGGGAGTGGGTGGGTAGGGGAACAGAGGTGGGGGGAGGGGTATGGGAAACTTTCGGGATAGCATTTGAAATGTAAATAAAGAAAATAATAATAAAAAAGAAAAAAAAAAAGAGTTCTGTATATCCACTCTCTGAATCATTCTGTCAATTCTTTCTCTGGTTCATCAGTTTGTCTGCCCCTCAATTAGCTGTTGTTTTCAAACATGGCTGCTTCCTTCTACAAAATAACTTCACCTTCACTGTTTGGGAACAATTGTGTACTAAGGGCATGTCTGTATTCCAGGCTGATCATAAAGACCTGGGTCTTTGGATGTGATTGCGTGCCAGAATAGCCATGTTGCTGAAATAAAATTCTTCTACACAGAAAATTAATTTCCAAAGGAAATCACATATAAATGAGAAAGACAAAATAACAAAACTTTTTGAAGGAAGCATGGATGACTCTCTTTATTATATCAGATTAGGTCTTCAGAAAAAAGTTTGTTGTTTTGGGGAGTGAGTCAAGAATATGTATATTAAGCTTAAAGTGAATGGGAAGTTTATCAGGAAACAGGGTACATTTGGTTTAAGTAAACACACACATACACACACACACACACACACACACACACATATTTACAAACAAACAAAGGAGGGTTAGAAGGCTGATGGACTTGTTTTATAGACAAGAACTACTTTCTCACAATCCTTTTATAATGCCTTCCCTGCCAGTTAATTTCCTTAGTCCATCTTGCAATTGAAGAAATTTCATGCTAACTAGTTCTTCCCTAGCTGAACTCTAAAGCTTTAACAGAGCCATTTGTCTCAAACTGTAAAGAATTAGCCATAATCTAAGGATTTAAGAAGGGCATGTTTGATATCTAACCGTTAGTTATAAGAAGGACAGCCCTCACCTATCTGGGTTCTCTGCTCAGAGTCTCTCAGACTGCATGCAATTAAGGGTCTTGGCATCCTCTTCTAAGCTCACAAGGTTAGAATCCTTTAGTTCAATATTCTCCAGCATTCCCATTCCAAGGAAAAAAGAGTGTCTATGGAATTTTTTTTCTCAGGAATGAGACTTTTACACAGATTTCAACAAATCCTACAACACAAATCTTTGTCAGACAATCCCTTACCTGTTTTTGACTCCTGTTGAAATGGCCTGGGATGGAGCTTTAAGTTCTTAGAGTCACCCAGGTCTGATTGAGGACATCTGTGCTGCACATACTTCATCTTCCTGATGTGGCCTTTGGTGTGACTGACTATTCTGACCTTTTGATCTTCCAGGATTTTTTAGCAAAAGGTTGAACAGTCAGCCACTTCTTTATGCCGCCACATGCTCAGTTGCCATTTCTGACTTTTGCCATCTTTTGCTATCTCTAAAGGCTTTTTTTCCTCTAAATTTCTTGGCTTTAGTTCTTTTTAAAAGTTCATCCATCAACTCTCCTAGTTTCTCTTACGGTTTAAGAACCCAGGAAGCAGATTCCTGATTTTCTTGAGAATCCCTTTCATTACTTACCCAGTTTCTCTGTTCCTTGGTCCCATTTACTTCATGTGTCTGCTACAGTTCTATCACTTACTTAAGAACTCTCTCCATAATTCTATTCTTTAGTGGATGTTCTTTCCATTGTCTGGGCTCCGGCACCACACCCCTATGGTTAATACCCACATGAGTGGTGTGATTTGCACACTCTCTAGCACATTATTTATAATTATCCTACCATTTACTCACTGCCTAGGGCTAAAGTCACTCTGACATTCTAGTTATGTGTGTCCATGTTTGTTTGTTTGTTTGTTTGTTGTTTGTTGACTCTAAAGTGCCATACATATCAAATTGCATCTATTAACCTCTTCTGTAGAACAACCTAATATAAACTTGGTGAATTAAAATACCATATTTGCTCACAGTTTCTGTGTCTTAGCTGCTCTCACCAATCAAAAACAAAAGAATTGTCTGGAACTCTGACCTCATTTGACGGGTTAGATTCTCTTCCTAGCTCCTGTGGATGTTTGCAGAATTCATTTCTTTGCAGCAATAGAATGAGTGACTGAGTGACGTTTGTTTCTTCAGCAGAGAGAGAGAGAGAGAGAGAGAGAGAGAGAGAGAGAGAGAGAGAGAGAGAGAGAGAATAAGATCTTGCTGCTTCAATACTGATCATTAAACTCTTTATTAACAAGATTATTTAAGGATGTGAGGCTCACCAAAAGGGCCCCACCCTTAGATTAACCTGAAGTTAATTGGTTAGAAACCTTAATCATATCTGCTAAATTGTTTGCATCTTTTTCATACAACATTACACCTAACCGGAAACAGTAGCATCACTCCTCTTCACATGGTCCACCCACATTCATCTAGAGATTATACAGTTTGTACACAGTAGCAGGATTATGCAGGAGGAGAAATTTTAGAGGTTACATTAGAATTCTCCCTATACATATTGGAAATGTTGGTTTTACTCTTTTAAAGACAGAAATAAATCTTCTATCTGGTTTGTTTTTGAGGATTAAAAATCCTCTTTTGTCACAGCTTTAATAGATATGATGGAAAACACACACACACACACACACACACACAAGCATTTATTTGAGGTATCTAATGTATCAATTTCAACTATCTCTCTTATATGTAGACTATAAAACAAACATGATGAAAAGATAGTTATTTCATGGGTTCAAGAGGGGCAGGGGCAGTAGAAATGTCTGTCAATGGGCACAAGGTTTCAATTGTATAGAATGAGTATGGTTTGGAGTGTTATACTTACATTATCACTATAAGCAATAATATTGTATTATAAGCTCAAAATTTATGAATATGACAGTATTTAAGTTTCTCTCTAGTACTAATGGATGCTTAGTGACTGTCACTTGGCTACAGAAGTAATTGGTTTATAGTTTTGGAGGCCATGAAGTTCTAAAAGTATTCAGATTTTAGTACTCAGTTTTAGCACTTGTTTTTTTATTGGATATTTTTAAATTTACATTTCAAATGTCATCCCCTTTCCCAGACCACCCCCTCAGAAACTCCCATTCCATTCCCCCTCCATCTGCTTCTGTGAGGATGTTATCCCTACCACCTACCCACTCCTGCCTCCCTGCCCTGGCATTCCCCTAAATTGGGGCACAAAGCCTTGACAGGACCAAGGACCCTTCCTTCCACTGATGCCTGGCAAGGCCATCCTCTGCTACATAAACAGCTGGAGCCATGGGTCCCTGCATGTGTACTCTTTGTTCGGTGGTTTAGTCCCTGGGAGCTTGGGGTGGGGGGTCGGGATCTGGTTGGTTGATATTGTTCTTCCTACGAGGTTGCAAACCCCTTCAGCTCCTTCAGTCCTTTTTGCTAACTCCTCCATTGGGGACCCCATGATCAGTCCAATAATTGGCTGCAAGTATCAGCCTCTGTATTTTTCAGGCTCTGGCAGAGCCTCTCAGGAGACAGCTATATCAGGTTCCTGTCAGCAAGCACTTCTTGGCAACCACAATAGTATCTGGGTTTTGTGACTGTATATGGGAAGGATCCCCAGGCAGGGCAGTCTCGGGGTGGCCTTTCCTTCAGTCTCTGCTCTACACTTTGTCTCCGTATTCCCTCCAGTGAGTATTTTGTTCCCCCATCTGAGAATGGTACTTCTGTCATAATACATACAAAAGGACAAAATCGGGGGATACGTAGCAGAATTAGAAAAATGACCGTGCAAACGTATTTAGAGTATTGACAAAATATACATCCTTGCCAGTTATAACCCACAGAATCAGGAACTTGCTTTCAGCCTATCTAACTAAAGTATGAAGCTTGAGGTGGGATTATGAGACACTATTAAAAAATAGAATAATTGAAAAAAAAAAAGGAAGCTATACACATTGGAAAGTTTTAAACTTGCAGAGGATTATGCTGTAACATCTACTGGCCCAAAGGAAGGGTTCCACATGCAGAGATAGGTCCCATTATGTAAGTGACTGCATATAAACCACTATACTTACAAATCCTGTCCTGCTGATATGAACAATTGTGTGGCATGGCCAAAAGAGAGCAAGGTTAATTAAATTGACCTTAAAATGACCAAAAATATCCCATTGCGCAGGAGGCAGAATTTAATCTTTACAGGAAAAACTGCTAATCGTTATGATTATTTCTGTGAAAATTTTTTTCAATTTCATTTGCAGTCATTCCACAGTCAAATTTTCCAATTAAAATTACATAAACATAGGGAAGAGCAGGAGGGGGATAATGACCGAATTGTAAAAAAAAGAAAAATTAAAGGTAATAATAGTAATAAAAAAACTTGTGTAAAGAGGTTTTCTAAGAACCACTGGTTGTTTTGTAAGACATTCATGGCCCAGTCCTGTCATTACTGTATGAATGTCAGCACATTGGTTTAACTTCGCTGAACCAATTGTTCTTTCAAGAACATGAAAGCACTTCATTTTCCTTCATTTCCATGAGCCATTACTGTCTAATCCTGAAATATCACACAATCGCAGTAAGGATATGACATGGCTTATTCCCCTCCCATCCTACCCCCAGCTTGAACACATCCATTAGGGAGCAGAAAAACCATGTGCCAAGAGTGGCACTTTCATGGAAAGATGCTAACAGGAATTGACTTAGCAAAAATGTGGTACCTAGAGCTCAGCAAAGGGTTGACTCTGAGACAAAACCGGTATGAAACCCAGTAAACACAGCAGTAGTGGTAAATGAAGTTACCTAGTCCAGACACCCAGAATCTGCAATGTGGACTAATTACAGAGTTTACCATTGCACACTAAGCCCCTGTGGCTCTAACTAAAGCCAAAGCAACCTCCTAACATAACACAAGCTTAAAGAACCGGAAGTATGCTAAAATAAGAATCCAAATTAGAAATCAAACCAAAAAAACATACCACAGGCTATCAACCCTCAGCATTGGGAAAGGGTCTTACGTTATGCCTATATTTATATTTCTACGTAATTTTATTCAATGCTCATGCGATACTTTGAATTGTACTAGGAAATCTCACAAGCAGCTAATTATATTTCCTTTGCTTCATTCAGATAAAAATTATGAGTATACAAGTAGAGGGCAATGTAATTTTGCTAATTCCAGGGACTGGCAGACCCAGGTTTACAACTCCAGTCCTACTGGCCTAGGTTCTAGGTGCTCAAGTACAATACTTTTTGCTGGAAACATAACCAGCAGCAGACCCTGCGCTTAGTAGTAATTATAATTCTTGTCTTCTGGCAGCAGTGAAGTTTTGCAGCAGCCAACAGGAAGAGGTAGCAGGTAGCACCTACCAATGCTACAGCTCACAAGTGGGCCTTGAGTTCTGGAACTTTTAGATGAGCAGCAATAGTCCTGTATAATAGTATTACAGTTCTCAGTCCTAAAGTTTCAGAAACATGTGATGCTACCCCCTTCCCCATTAGTCTTTTCAGCTCCCTGGAACTGACCAGGGGCTGTAGTTTCTCATAGCTAAATCTTCACAGAGCTTTTTTTTTTTTTTTTTTTTTTTTTTTGCCTTGCCTGTCTTTAATCTTTACATCTTCCCTACTTTCAGGATACCTTGTTGCCTCCATTGCCTCAATTTTTCATCATTTCCACTCTTGCTGTTCTCTACCACACTTAGCTACCCTGCCATCTCACCTGCTTTGGTTTCTACTGAAGCTGTCCTTTCACTGCTAGTACCATTCCATTTCTGCATCCCAAAAAGAAGTAGAAAAGACCAAGTCTTCAGGACAAGGCTTTGATTGAACCGACTATAACAACACTACAGAGCAACATATATTAGCTGACTCAAAAAGTGAGCTGAAGAACCTACTTATGTAAGTGCAAGAAAGTAGAATAAGTGTGTACCAACACAGTAGAGTTAATGCAAATGAGGGCTTGTCTTTGTACCAAAACCCACATATCCCTTGTGCAAATGTGAGCGTTGTTTGCACCATCCTTATCTATCTCATGGGCCAAAGGGGAAAGATTTTTCCCTCAGGTCTGGATAAAATATGGCTTCAGGTTCATCTCGTATGCACAGACATTTGTCTCGCTTAGAGTGAAGCTTTCCAAGGCTGGTAGAGTCTCTGAATAGCATTTTCAATCATGGATGTAGTGGTTTTCTATTGCTAGAGAGTCCTTCAGATGATTATGAGATGTCCAAGACAGCTGAGCTGACACAAGGATGCTCTGAGGCAGTTTAGTGGATAGTTCTCTGCTCAAGGATGCCAGCCATAAAGGAAGGGCCTTGGCAATTTTAAGCATTTGCAAATAGAATTAAAATATATTCACTATACTGTGAAATCTTGGTGTCACAGAGAAGGGGAATGTTAGAGGGCTGAGTGAGAGAGCACCCTCTTACACACAAATAGGAAGGTATTGGAGAAGGGAAATTGTCGAGGGAAAAGCAGGAAGGAGGATATTATTTTAAATGTAAACAAATAGAATGAGTAATAAATTAAAAAAGGAAAACACAAAAATATATTCACCATAAATACATAATAGAAACATGATCCTGGACTACAAATTCTGATAATATTAACAATAGTTCACGGTATTTACCAATACGGAGCTAATACCCACTTATCAGTGAGTGCATACCATGTATGCTCTTTTGTGATTGGGTTACCTAACTGCTACATCCACTCCAGTAGTGACACACATGACAGGACCCCAAAACCTGAATGCAGTCCTGAGGTGAAAAGTTCACGGAAACTTAGTCTCCTGGAAATTTGGCATTCCCATAGCTAAAATGCCCCAGATTTGTCCCTGAGATAATGTGGAGGGTCTTGCATGCTTTCTTACAGTATTTTACTGGATAAGAGTTAGAAATCTCAGAGCAAGCTACTCCCATATGCAAGAATTTACAATTATCTAGGAAGAAGTTTGTGGTCTAAGAAGGAACTAGAGTAAATACTTAGAGCAATAGATAGCTGAGTAACACCCATACACATGAATTTAGGGGGAAGGTGGACTATACAGTAGACTAGAATAGGAACTATGGCAAGGGCATGAAGCCCTAGCTCCTGGCTTCTAAGAGTAAGCTGACCTTAGGTGGGGCTGCTTTTGATCCCAATTGTTAACACTGATTTTTATCCCAGTTGGTTCCTGTTAGCTTTTTGTATGCATTCCTCTGTTTTGTGTAAAAGTCACTTATAAGACTGGTGCTCCCTTTGAGACACATTACATCCAGATACAGAACTCCCTTGTGTTCCTGTCTGTCACCCTTTTCATTGCCACCTCCTTTCCCACCTGTCTGGAACCCCAATTTTCTCCTACAGATTGAGGGGGTCCGACTGAGGCTGGTCCGTGGCACCTAACTCACAATGATATTTCCTAGTTCCATCCATTTCCCTAAGAATTTCACAAATTCATTGTTTTTAATAACTGAGTAGTACTCCATTGTGCAAATGTACCACACTTTCTGTATTCATTCCTCCGGTGAGGGTCATCCGGGTTTTTTCCAGCTTCTGGCTATTATAAATATGGCTGCTATTAACATAGTAGAGCATGTGCCTTTGTTTTATGTGGAATCATCTTCTGGGTATATTCCCAGGAGTGGTATAGCTCAGTTCTCATGTAGTACTACATCCAGTTTTCTGAGGAACAGCCAAAACTCGGAATACCCAAGATACAATTCAAAGATCACATGAAGCTCAAGAAAAAGGAAGACCCAAGTGTGAATACTTCAGTAATTCTTAGAAGAGGGACCAAAATGCCCATGGGAGGAGATACAGAAGGAAAGGGCATCCAGAGAATGCCCCACCTGAGCATCTTCCCATATACAGTTATCAAACCCAGACACTATTGTGGATGCCAAGAAGTGCTTGCTTACAGGAGCCTGATATAGCTGTCTCTTGAGGAGCTCTGGCAGTGTCTGACAAATCCAGAGGTAGGTGCTCTCAGCCAACCATTGGACTGAGAACAGGGTCCCCAATGGAGGAGTTAGAGAAAGGACTGAAGAAATTTAGGGGTTTGCAGCCCCATAAGAAAAACAACAATACGAACCAACTAGTACCCCCAGAGCTCCCAGGGACTAAACCACCAACCAAAGAGTACATGTGGAGTTACCCATGGCTCCAGTTGCATGTGTAGCAGAGGATGGCCTTGTGGGACATCAATGGGAGGAGAGACTCTTGGTCCTGTAAAGGCTCTATGCCCCAGTGGAGGGGAATGCCAGGACAGGGAAGCGAGAGTGGGTGGGTTGGTGATCAGGGGGAGCCAGGATGGGATAGAGGTTTTTCTGAGGGGAAACCAGGAAAGGGGATAATGTTTCAAATGTAAATAAATAAAATATCTAATAAAAATCAAAAACAAAAATAAAACAATGCTGAGCAGTGCTTACTCTATATACTAAAAACCCCAGGCAACTGTGTGATCCCTTTAACAGGCTCCATAGATAGGTAACTTCTGAAATGTGTCCCAGTGATTCACATCTCTCCATCCCCATGCATTATGTCCTTCCCTATATGTGCACAGATCCAGTGACTTGGTTCCAACAAATAGAATTTAGCAAAATTATATGGAAACCCCTTATGTGCATTATAAAAGCTTTCCATATCACTGGCTCTATACTGTACTTGCACTAATAAAGTTTCTCTGAGGTGATTTTCATAGGTAAAATTTAGAAGGTGGATTACAGATGACACCCTATAAGAAACTAAGGCCTTCCATGCAATAACATTAGAGGAAATTAACACCTCCAATAATTGTGTGAATGTGCTTTCCAAAACTTTGTGAGATTGCCCTCATCTTCTTTATACTTTAATTACACTATTGTAAGAAACCTTAAAGTAGAGAATGCCTTTGAACAATGTCCAGTTTTCCATTCAGCAGAAATTGTATGGAAAGAAACACATGTGTTGTTTACAACACATGCTGATTAGGGTTAATTATATAAGAATAGATGTGAAATAGTACAGTATATGAGTTTGTAAAGTAATTTTCACCCTGATACATGGGTTGTAGTACAATGAAGTTTATCACAAGAAAATCACATAAAATAAGCACTAGTAAAAGAAGGTTCATAGAAAATGGCCCAGGAGAAGTTCTTCTTGTTATCTACCAGCATGAGTTTGTAGGCAGGTATTTATTTATCCTATAAATGGTGAGGGAAGCAAGGAGCTGAAGGGGTCTGCAACCCTATAGGTGGAACAACAATATCAATTAACCAGTACCTCCAGATCTCATGTCTCTAGCTGCATATGTAGTAGAAGATGGCCTAGTCAGCCATCATTGGGAAGAGAGGCCCCTTGGTCTTGCAAACTTTATATGCCCCAGTACAGAGGAACGCAAGGGCCAAGAGGTGGGAGTGAGTGGGTAGGGGAGCAGGGTGGGGGAGGGTATGGGGACTTTTGGGACAGCATTTTATATGTAAATGAAGAAAACATCTTTTAATAAAAAAAAAAAAAAGTTAAAAAAATGGTGAGGAAAACCAGGCATGGGATATCATCAATGATGTAAGTTCATCTGGACTTTGTATTGAGGAATAGTTTCACAGACATGGCTAACTACATCACAGACCTATTTATTCTTTCCAGATGTAAAGTTGACATGAGATAACATAAGCCCACCACCATAAGTCACATAGCTAGCATAGACCACATGACTTTTGACCCAAAATAAATAAAAATAGTTTCATTAAGCAAAACATTCTAGATGTTTAAGATATAATCATCCTGGAAACTGGAGAAAAAGCCAAATTTCACATTGACAAAGTTAATCCTGTGCACAGAGTGACATCTATATTTTGAGTTCTGATATTAATTCCCTTTGGTCTGTTTCTTAGTGATCAGACTTCTATTACTTTCCTTATCTCAGCGGAGCCATCCCAGTCTTTTAGAGGAGAAAGAGATTCTTAGTCTTTATACTAGTTATCAATACATTTTCTTCTAGCAACAAACATAAGTAACCTTTTATCTGGTTTTTAACTCTCTAGCCAAATCTTGCAAGCAAGCATCTTCTACCAACTGGTATGATATAAATGTTGATCAGCAGTAGAAAATGCCAGAGGGCCATTAGTTGGAAAAAATATCTCCTTGTCTTTATAATCCTGATGTGTTTCTCATTTCACAAGGTGACTCTGTTGATCAGTATACAGAATGTCCAACCCACTGGTGTTTACATCCTGGTACATGGTACTGGTATCTCCACCATTCTGTAAGCATCTGACTTGGATCTGCAGGGAGTTCAGTGAAATCCACCAACACCACAGCCAGATTCCAAGAAATTCAGTACAAACTGCGCAGTAGGATCCAGAGAGTTCCACCTGCATCACAGATGAATGATCAGCTAGTCTTGCATTGATCCATCTGGCAGGTTGGGAGTAACTATAATATGCCAAACATCAGCTGCCTAGGAAGTATACCCAATCCTTGGATGACAGTTTCCTGCTCAACAGTCACAGACTGTGGCACCTCCCTGTTTCATTCAACTGTGAAATAGCACCAGCTATCTCTTTTACAAACAGATCTAAATTTCAGATTTAGCCTAGAAGTGCCCTCTTCTAGTTATCTTCCTTTCTATCTGCATACTGATCTGCCTTTTTGGCTTATCTTTAAAACTTATAGCTAACTGCTTGCCAATTACTAAATAGTTCTTATATTTTTTAATTGATTAATTAATTTATTTATTGTTTTTCACATTTTATGACTAATGTCCCCTCCCTCTACTCCACCCAGTCCCACTCCATTTCCTCTAGCATCCAAATACAACCTCCTCTGTTTTGCTTCAGAAAAGACCAGGCCTTCCAAGAATATCCACTGCACATGGCATAACAAGATGCAATAAGACTAGGTACAAACCCTCATTCAAGGCTAGACAAGGCAATGCAGTAGAACGTAAAGAGTCCCATGAGCATGCAAAAGAGTCAGAGACACCGTCACTTGCACTGTTGGGAGTCTAATCGTAAGATATATGCCGAGGGCTTAGCACAGATACATGCAAGTTTCACGGTTACTGCTTCAGTTTTTATAAGTTTCTATGAGCCCTGCTTCATTGATTCTGTGGGCTATGCTCTCCTGGTGTCTTAGACTCCTCTGGATCCAAGAATTTCCCCCTCTTACTTTCATGGGGTTCTCTGAACTCCAATGGGAGGAATTGATAGAGATTCTCAGTTTAGGATCTCTCCTCCTAATGTTTTGCTGTGATGATATCTAACTCCTTCCATTTGCTATAGCTAGAAGCATCTCTGATGACAATTGGGCTAGGCATCAGTCTGTTAATATATAAGGATATCATTGAGAATCATTTTCTGATATTGTTTTCTATCACAGGTCTTTGGTCTATTCAGTCTACTGTTCCTTATCATCCAGGTAGTATAGTGCCTGAGCTCCTTCTGGTGACATGGCCTTAAGTCAGACAAGTCACTGGTGGGTAACTCTCACAATTTCTGTGCTTCCATTGCCCTAGCACATCTTGAAGTCAGGATGGATTGTAGGTCAAAGATTTTGTGACTTGGTTGCTGCCCCAGTCCCACCAAAGGAATCCTTGCATTATTACAGAGGAAAGCCATGAGACTCCAAGTCCTCCATTACTAGGAGCCCTCACTAGGGTCACTCTTGTAGAATCCTGGAAGTTCCTACTGAACTGAATTTCCATATAACAACCTCCTAATTCAAATTAATTTGTGGGTTCTGTTTGCTGACTGGATTCCAACAAAGTCAGCCTTTAACTTAAAAAGTAGTTAAAATCAATTTTTTGATGTATTGTACTTTGTCCAAGCTTTTAAAAATCTTCAAAGATGTTTTCAGCATATTTTGCAACAAAATTGTTGAAGATTCATGAACTGGTTATACTAAAATTTTGCCTTAAGCATCTGTAAATTTAACAACAACAACAACAAAAATAGATTTATGGAAATTCACCTTCTGAAAAGAGCTAGTGTAACTTTTAATTTTACTTTGAGGAGAGCAGTGTGATAATACACATTAATGTGACACATGAAGTCAATTTAAATATAACTAAGCATGTAACCAAGACGTTGAAAGTAAGAGAAAGATTAATCCTAAACACTAACTCAGGCTGTCTATTACAGTTTTTTGATATACTTTTAAAACATCAGTTCATTTTTCTACATGTTCCCTCTAAACTACAGCTATTTTTCCTCTAAAATTCATTGGGGTTGGGACAGTTTTACACATTCACTAGTCCTTCTGACTGTAGGTTCATTTAGTAACTGACTTCTGAACTAAAGGAACAAAGAATATGCCTGTCATGAAATTGACAATTTTATCTTGGCAGCACAGGATTAGGAAAGAAACAGAAAATGCTGTGTAGCCATGTGGATCAGGGTTTACTACCAATTGCAACTTATAAATTTATGCTTCTGACACTCCCCACCATCTATTTCTTGAGCAAGTTTGGAACGCTGATTGGAAACCTGGTGTTATGGAGGAGTCAGCACTGTAGTGGTGATGAGAGGTTGATTCAGTGCCTGGCATGGCCCCAGTGCTCTGGGCTTCTCTTAGTTCACCTGCCCTTCCTCTGCAGTTATTACTATTTTATAAAAGAGAGCAATGGAGATTGATGAACCATAAAACCACATTTTTAATTAATAATAGATCTAGAAACTTATGATGGCCTTTCTGATTAAAAAACTGGTCATCTCCATTGTCCTATACACAGACATTAGAATCTATAAGTGTTTCATTGACTTGGCCTAATCTTGTGGTAAGAACTCAGTGAGAATGGTCCTCAAAGCCTGATATATTTAAATGCTTGGTCCTCATTTGGTGAAGCTGTTTGGGAAGGATTAGAAGGTGTGATCTTAGAGGACGTATGGCACTGAGGTTGGGCTTTAAGGTTTCAAAAGATCATGTCATTTTCATTTATACCTCTCTCTCTGCCTCATACTTATGAATCAGATGCAAATTCTCAACAATTATTCCTGCACCATACCTGATTCTCTATAGCTATGATGATCATGAATGGCCATAACTTCATGGAATGGTGAGTACTCATTCAACTCTTCCATTTATAATTTGACTTGGTCATGGTGTTCTATCATGATAATACAAAAGAATTGTATTAAGGTTAAAAAAAAAAAAGAAAGAAAAGTAATTCATGACTTCATTTACTTAGTATAAAAATACCACTGCAACACTCATGATCAATATCTCTATTTTATAAAGAAACATTGTTTCAATATATGAGATTAAATTTTGTACCCTTAATCTCATCAGGAATACCTTACATATATCAACTCATAATAAAGGTATCAATTTCTCTTTACTAACTTCTAGCCACTAGTTGTAACTGTATTTTCTACTAGTGTCTGAAACAAGGATGATATTTATTCAAACAAGCCTCCAATCAGCAGTAAGGAAAACACAATTATTCATAGCACACATTAAAGATAGTAGCATTGTCATGGTTTGTATATTCTTGGACCAGGGAGTGGCACAATTTGGAGGAATGGCCTTGCTGGAATAGGTGTGACCTGGTTAGAGTAGGTGTGTCACTGTGGGCATGAGCTTAAGACCCTCACCCTAGTTGCCTGGAAGTCAGTCTTCCACTAGCAGCCTTTGGATGAAGATGTAGAACTCTCAGCTCTGCCTGTGCCATTCCTGCCTGGATACTGCCATGCTCCCACCTTGATGATTATGAACTGAAGCTCTGAACCTGTAAGCTAGCCCCAATTAAATGTTGTTTTTATAAGACTTGCCTTGGTCGTGGTGTCTGTTCACAGCAGTAAAACCCTAACTAAGACAAGTATATACATGATTAAAGGAATTAGAACACAGGAACTTTTGTAGTAAGGAGAAAAAAGAGGCAAATTCTCACAAGGAAAGTTGAGACTGTATAGCGTAAAATTAGTATAGTTAAAAGGGAATGCTAAATGCTAAGATTGTTGATAAAATTATTTTGCAGTATTCTTCCTAGAGGTAAGCCAGGGTGATCAGATATTAGTCAGGAGACAGTGGAACCCAAGAACCTAAACTAATACAGAAAGTTCTCTCCTATAAAGAAAGGACTTTGGTTAACCTGACAAGGCAGGAGCTTGCTAAAGAAGAAAAGGTCAAAGTTGATCACAAATGCACAAAAATCAGGGTAGAATGGAGGTCATATATGAACAATTCAACAAAAACCGTATTTGTCAGATTCTACATCCATATATGTTCATCTTCCTAATTTATTTACTTAGACTGTATAATATTATCCACATTTGATATTAGTCATTATTGATGTACAAGCCTCATTTCCTTCAATAATTAGGTGGAAATGTTATACATGTATATGTTCTAGAATGTGATTCAACTATAATAAATTTTGACTTAGTATGAAGCTCCATCACTGATATTTTTCTTCCAGATCTATGAAATTCGTTCTGCTTCTTTCTGATCATGCCTTTGGGAGACATGGAGAATTTGGAAAGAAAAAATCTATCATGGATCTTGGCACAAAATCAATAAGGTGGAAAACAGTAAATATGATATTTTTTAAAAAAAATAAATAAATAAAGTCATTTGGAGACCAGAGAGAAAGAATTCTTCAAGTCCAAACATAGTGTCAGAATTAGAAATTTCTAATTTTGGAAAGTGAAGAATTGCAGATCATTGAAATACAACAAAAGAGGGAGTGGTTATAAAACTCTTACAAAATGTAGTTCCCATAAAGTTAGACTGTCCTCTGGGAGTACAGAAAATGGAATTAAACAATCCAATTCAGTAGGACTGGCAGAAGATAAAAGGTGGCATTCACATAAGGGGATGGGGGGGCGGCTCTTATGTTAAAGTGGCGGTCCTCGACAGTGGGTTCAATTGGAAGTATTTGGATCATACAATGTTTAGCTGCATCAGCAGATTAACCCATTGATGATTTCATAGCAGGAGGATATATTAGAAGTTTGTTTCTGGGAAAATGTTTTAAATGGTAGATCTTGGCATAACTTCTCCCTGTCTCTCTTGTCTTCGCAGCTGTCTGTTGTGAGCGGTTTTTCTCTGCTAGCTCTTCCATCATGACATTTCTGCCTCACCATAGTTCTATAAAAAACAAAAAATAGTTACCAGATAATGGTGTAACACCTAACCTAAAAGGAATGTTTTCCTTGATTGCAATTTGTTTCAAGGAGATTTTCTCTTCCTAGTGCAATTAGCCCTTAACACATGAAGGTTTACATCGCTCTATTTTCAGCTTTTATTCTATAGGGGGATTAGAATGAATTCTATAAAATCATTATCAGGAATTTTGAAATGGTCAATTCATCTATATAGCATTACTATATGAACTACATCTTCATACTGATTGTGCAGGTAATCTGCCCAATGAGTGGGCTAATACCCAGGAATCATGAGGCTATGTAATAGTGACGGGAAAGGCAGATCAGCAAGAAGCAAACCTCGAATGAAATCTCTCAGGATCCAGCATTCTCAGAGCTCACCCATCAAAGCCGTGCAAAATTGTGGGCCATCTCCAGAAATCTCATTTGCTTGCCTTAGCCTTTCCTAGATGGCTTCTGTCAGAACCAGGTGAATATAGTCTAGAAATTCTGAAGTGTTGAGCCCCAATTAAACTTTTCTCTCTCTAAGTTTATTCTCCCAAGAATTTTTTTACAGTGACAGAAATAAAATCTGATCAATGCATAGCCAATATCCAAAACCACAGAGTTGAAATAATAAGGTTCATCCGGGGGGAAAAAAAAAGATTGACAGGAGTGGGACAATCTAGAAGCGGTATAAAGTTTTTCCATACAAGTGACACATTTTTAAATTTTACTTTTTAAGATTGTAATTATATTTCTCTTTCCTTCTTCTAAACTCTTCCCCAACTCCACACTCGCCTTCAAACTCATGCTTTCTCTTTCAGCTATTGCATAGGGGGTGTGTGTGTGTGTGTGTGTGTGTGTGTGTGTGCGCGCGCGCGCGCGCGCGCGCATGCACACGTGCGTGCGCGCGTATCCCTAAATATAACCTCTTCAGTCCATATAATGTTATTTGTGAGTATGCTTGCTGGGCTGATAATTTGCCACTACACAAAACTTGATTGAAGATCACCTCTCCTGCTACCAGCTTTCCTCAGTTTCATATAGCTCCTAGTGTAGAGTAGAAGACTTGTGGGTGTTTCTCTGTCCAGTTTGGCATGTTTGTTGGTGTCATCATTGTTCAGCTCCCATTTGAACAGTCATGTTGCTGAGACCTTATAGATGAAGCTTCTGACAGTATTAGGAGTCACAATTTGACAGCTAAATCTCTGATCCTCTAGCTTTTACAATCTGAGAGCCCTCACTTGTTTCCAAAATGCTCCCTTGAGTCTTTGGTACAGGAGGGTCTTCTATGTAGATACATCTATGGTGCTTGGCCTCCACAGCTCTGTGTTGTGATAGGTTATAGATTTTTTTTTAAAGTGGTCCTCATCTGCTGTAAAAAGTGTGACACATTTTGTCATTAGCCAAACAACATGGGAACAGAATATTTGTCCAACTTTATATTGCACTTGTAATTAATCATATAGAAATAAAACTAAATGCTTCCATTTGTTTTAACAACACACCAAATAACAATAATACACATTTTAACAATACACTAAATAGTAACTAAAATTATCCAGTAATATCAATGAGGTTATCCCAAAAGACCATTTATCACATAACAATACAAGTGAAGATAGAGGCCTATGGGCTGAGTCACCAAGTGGGAAGGAGCTGACCTGAAAGCTATAGTGCCATCTTGAAGGGAGATTGTAGATATTGTCCACGCTTGCACCTGAAGTCAAAGGTCTTCATTCTGGACAAAGGTTATGTGAAGGTGAATGCTAATTTTTACAATGAGGAACAATATGGTTTCCTATCTGATGGCAAGTTGCTTATAAAATGGGAAGATAGATGGTTCTGTAATACATGTCAGAAACTAGTAATCAACTCTCGACGGTTAAGGTGACCCAAATATTTATCTCTTCAACTTCATTCCCTAAAGCTCCTACTTTTCCATGGGAACTGGTTAAGTGAGATGTAAGATTTCTTTACAAGCAAGTTTCTAAAATGTTTAACCCCATGGATGAGCTTGGCAAATGGCTCCCTTCTTCACTGCTGGCTTCTCCACTAAACTCATTTCTTTGAAATGAGTAAAGAAAAGAGATTTCTGGACTATCTCCAGTGATTCTCTTAGACCTAGAAACAGCTTCTTAGGAAGTACTAGGACAGCATCACTATAATCCGTTTCTGTAGCAGGATGGACTCAGCCCACATTATTCCCCATCTCAGCCCTCCCCTACTTCATCCTTTAGGGCTCTGTTCTCACTCAAACTACCTTCTGAATAAAATAATGTATCCGCTGTCCTTAAGAAAATTACTAAGACATGTGTGTTTCAATGTATTGATGACCACAAGGATAAAATAAATTTAAAACTAAAACCACAAAAACAAGGATGTTACATGTTTCTTGGAGAAATCTTCATGAGTCATTCATAATCCCTGGATTGTGGTTTGTATCCACTTCCATTGTGTTACCTAAGAGCCCTTCTAATATTGATGGCTAAGATTTTAATCCTGAAAACTAAAATCTCACACTCACATTCTGGCATACCCCATTTTCTACTATTTTTATTTCACCCTCTCCCTTTTCTTATAACCATCACATGGTCCGTTTCTTTCCTAGTCTACATATTTCTCAGGAAGTTTTTATCCATTGCAGTTTACAGCTGCAATGTCTGCTTAGCTATGGGATATCTGTACTTGATATTGAATGGCTACATCAAGCCAAGTTTGTTCCCATCTGAGTTTTTATCCTTCCTCTTGCTATTGTCTCTCTCTTATTATCTGAGTGGTACCAAGGAACAGGCCTGGGTAAGTCTCATTTCATATTCTCCATATGTTTATAATTCAGCTCCTGCCCCCATTGTAACTCCTCTAAAGCTCACATGGCTTGTCTTTGTTTGTTTATTCCCACTGCCAGTATCATGATCCAAGCACTTGCCATTTCTTGCCTCAATGATCCTAATTATCAAACTACCTTAAATTACACCTGATATCATCATATCATCAACTATCTATATCCAAACTATGTATTTATTACACACACACACACACACACACACACACACACACACACACACTTCATTGGACCTTTTCTCTCCTCCAGTTTGCTACCATGATCATTGATTTTTCATGTTAACTCAGCTGAAGCACGTGTTGCCCAGGTTATTTGATTAAATATCATTCTCAGATTATTTGTCGTAGTGATTCTTTAAAGATTAACATTTGTATCTGAACAAAAAAAAGCAAACTAGACTGCCTGTGTAGGTGGCCCTATCCAAAATACGTAAAAAATACACAAAATTGAGCAAATTTGCATGTTTCCAGTAAGATTCTGTGTAACTGTATTTGAGTTAAAATAGGGGTCTAGCCGAACTTGCCTCAGAAGTACATCACTTCAGTGGATGTCCTCGGACTTATCACCCATCAGAATTGAATGAGTCAATTCCTTATAATAAGTGTTGATCTCTTTCCTGTTGGTTTTGTTTCTATTAAAGACAATAGGCTTTACCAAACATGAGCATTCAATTAAAGAATTTCCATTTTCCCTAAAGTAGCTCATTACCCTTTGTGTTTAAGCTTAGGCATGCTTCCCATGCTGTTTACATGGACTTTAATCAGCACACGCGTTCCTAAGCACACACGTTCACATCTTCATTTAGCTGACAGTCTAGGTAATGTCTTTACTCTTCCACAGGCCTAAGAAAGCATATCTCAAGTTGCACCTTAATCTATCCCCCAAATTGTCTTTTTTTAAAATTCTACTTGACTCCAGCATATTTTCAGAACAAGAACCAGGTTGATTATTAACTAATTTACACTTAATGCATTAGAATGTGATATTGGTAGTGATGATAGTGATAGTGACAGTAGTAACCTCCATCTTTTACTGAGTGATTGTTGACTAATCTTCATGCAAGGTTTATCTTTATCAGCACAAGGGGGTTTTGTTTGTTTGTTTGTTGTTTGTTTGTTTGTTTTTAAAAGGGTCTCAAGAAAAGTTTTCACTTTGGATGTGAAAAACAAGAAATAAAAGGTTTAAAAGCTTTGCTCAAAATTGTGCAGCTAATAAGTGGTATAAATAGAAGTGCATCGTGCTCAGTTTTATCTTCTGTTTTGCTCAGACTTTGTTCCTTTTATATGGTTTCATTTTCCACATGAAATGAAAATAGCTGTTCTTTAGTGGAGTATCATTTATATGCTAATTTTAACCATCCTTCTTTGTAGATTCCATTTAAAATTGCAATATAAGTATGTAAACAATGATGGAATTAATGAATTCAAATTTGTAATTTAATTTATAGATGTATTTTGGGTGGAATTTGGACAGCTGCATATGTACGAACTTCAGTAAAACAAAAGCCCTGTGTAAGGCATATGTCCCATCTGATTTGCTAGTAATGTCATTGCAAGATTCCAGTGAGGCTCTGCCAGCTACCAGCAATAAAGGAAGACCTGGGAAGAATTTACTACTCTCAGGTGCTGCCTGCAAGCTAACTGGAGTGTTCCCAGATTTCCTGGAGAATCCTATGCTCTTTGTATTGGAAGAAGTTGATATTCTCAGTAATAATTTTCATGACCTCTGCTTCTCTACAAGAACTAAGCTAACCTTCCACTCCGTTTTAAAATATATTTACTGTTATAATGGACTAAAAACAAATCTGATGTCCCAGTTGCTGTAGGTAAAGAGATGCGATAAATAGACCATTGCAGTTGCTGTTTCTTGAAGTCTTTGTTATCCTTTCATGGCCCCCTTGCCTTGTGCATGTACACATTTTTATGAGCTGTGGTTTATTCACCTGCCCATATGTCCTACTGAATGGTTAGACACTTTTAACTGAATAGGTTCCCATCGTTCCCCTTTGTGTTGCCAACCTAACGTGAATGGTATTCAGCAGAGGATGAGAACAATGTTTGCTAACTTGAACTGCATCAAGTCCTGGAAAGTCAAAAGAACAAACAGAGCGGCAGAAGGGACTGGATTCAGTGCAGACTTCTGATGCGCAGTGCAGGCTCCTGGGAATCTTATAATAGTTTCCAAATTCTGGAAAACCATCTGGCATAACATGGAACTTTCTCAAACAGCCTCAGAGATTTCCAACTTTCCGGAGCATCCTATTTCCCCGGAGTATCTTATTTGAAGATAGTCAATATGTTCCATACATATTTTTTTAAATGTTAGAAACTTAACAAATCAATTGTTTAAACTGATTTTGAAGATACAATCTCATCTAAGCATCTTAAATGCTTTGAGAATCATGAAACAATGAAAAATTTGCTATTTAATCTTTTCTGTTTGTCCTTAGGTGAAAAATTATTACAAGACACCGAAAGATATTATATTTTGGTTGGACTACAAGCAGTTAGCTCAATAATTAATGAAAATTAATTTTAGGTGCTTAAAGCCCTTGAGTACAATAAATTTACTGATTTGTAACTAGATGCATTATAATATGGGCATTAAAGATCATAGATAAGACACAGCCTACTAGAAAAAATATAAGGTGCCAGAAATTAAGCTAATTTTATTTCTCTAAAACTGTGAGAATATATACAAAGTAACATATACTTACAATGCCTTCTAATATGTCAATTATTGTTTTTGAAGCCCTAACAGACAAGGAACCAATCAATAAGGCTCACACACAGAAAAAGGGGTAAAAACCGTTAGAAACAAGTTCTGAGCACTAGTCTTAGGGTTGCCATGTGCTGTCTTATTGGTGTCAAGCTGACCTGACCTTGGGGATCATGTTGTCACCTGTACAATAAGGTTATTTAACAACTGTCTGCTCTCTGTATAAAGCTTATGTGAGTCACAGGGAAACCAGTGCATGAAGCTCCATTGAATAATACAATGGCACTAAAGTACCAATGCAATAAAGCAGATTTTCTTGGTAGACATGATTTAATTAAAAAGTTCTTTTAATGCTTAATCATTAAGAACCTTTTTAGAGTCTTAAGCAATAAGCAATATTTTAGAAAATGATGTCTATTTAAATGACATTAAAATTTTGTAATGCCATTTTGAAGCGCATTTTGCTGTTCAGTTTGATGTTATATTTAATCTTTTGTGAAGAAATTATTTAACTAATAAATTCATCTTTAGATGGTTAAATATTTATTCAAGATAAAAATGCCAATATAAATATTGAACTATTTTTGGAGGAAACATATATTATTTATGCATTATTCATTACATAAAATACTCTAGCCAGAGACAAGTACTGTCAAAACAAGCAAAATATATAAGCTACTAATGTGGCATGACTAAGATGGGTATTTTCTTAAGTATATTATATATTAAGAAAAGAAATTTCAGGGCTAGAGAGATTGCTCAGAGGTTAAGAAGACTTACTGCCCATATCTTCAAGGCTCTTCTGCACTTTCTCCTCTATAATTTTCAGTGTCTCTGNTTTNATGTGGAGTTCTTTGATCCATTTAGACTTGACCTTTTTACAAGGAGATAAGAATGGATCAATTCGCATTCTTCTACATGATAACCACCAGTTGAACCAGCACCATTTGTTGAAAATGCTGTCTTTTTTCCACTGGATGGTTTTAGCTCCTTTGTCAAAGATCAAGTGACCATAGGTGTGTGGGTTCATTTCTGGATCTTCAATTCTATTCCATTGGTCTACCTGTCTGTCACTGTACAAGTACCATGCAGTTTTTATCATAATTTCTCTGTAGTACAGCTTGAAGTCAGGGATGGTGATTCTACCAGAGGTTCTTTTATTATAGAGAATAGTTTTGCTATCCTAGGTTTTTTGTTATTCCAGATGAATTTGCAAATTGCCCTTTCTAACTGAAGAATTGAGTTGGAATTTTGATGGGGATTGCATTGAACCTGTAGATTGCTTTCGGCAAGATAGCCAATTTTACTATATTAATCCTACCAATCCATGAGCATGGGAGATCTTAAGCAAATGGATGGATCTGGAAGATATCATACTAAGTGAGGTAACCCAATCACAAAAGAACAAACATGATATGCACTCACTGATAAGTGGATATTAGCACAGAAGCTCAGAATACCCAAGATACAATTTGCAAAAGACATGACACTCAAAGAGAAGCAACACCAAACTGTAGATACTTCGATCCTTCTTAGAAGAGGTAACAAAATACCCATGGAAGGAGGTACAGACACAAAGTGTGGAGCAGAGACTGAAGGAATGACCATCCAGAGACTGCCCTACCTGTGAATCTATCCCATAAATAACACCCTCTTCTGGTGTGTCTGAAGACAATTACATTGGACTCATATACATAAAATAAATAAATAATTATTTTTGAAAAAAGAAAGAAAGGGAAAGAAACTTGGCTGGGGATATGCTCAGTCAGTTAAGTGTTTCCTATTCAAGTTGCATCCCCAGAAGTCATGTACAAAGGGGAAGCCAGGATAGAACAATGGTCATAAACATACAGAGCCTGGGGACACAGATCACTCGTCTATTACCTAGGTATGCTCCAGGGTAATGAGAGTCTCTACCTCAGAAATTAAACCAGACACTGCTAAGAAACAGTGCCCAGTGCAAGTATGTTAATATGCAAGAGATATTTTTACTATAAAAATATATTGGGGCACTTGCAAGCTCAAAGGACAACTTGAAGAAGTTGATTCTGTCTTCCACATCTGAGTTGTGGGAAACAAATTCAGGTTTTCAGGCTTGGAAGCAAACAACATTACTGCTAAGCGTTCTTACAAGTCATCTCATTAGGACAGATTTTTTTAAGACTAAAATACAAAGAAATTCGATGCTTAATTATGGTATTTAAACACCAGTAATTAGAAAATAATTTTTTTAATTTAATCTTTGATGCTGGCAAGGATGTGGTGAAAGAGGAATACTCCTCCATTGCTGGTGGGATTTTAAGCTGGTACAACCACTTGGGAAATCAGTCTGGCAGTTCCTCAGAAAATTGGACATAGTACTACCAGAGGATCCAGCAATACCACTCCTGGGCATATACCCAGAAATGTTCCAACTGGTAATAAGGACACATGCTCCACTATGTTCATAGCAGCCTTATTTATAATAGCCAGAAGCTGGAAAGAACCCAGATGTCCCTCAACAGAGGAATGGATACAGAAAATGTGGTAAATTTATACAACGGAGTACTAAAGAGATATTAAAAACAATAAATGTATGAAATTCTTAGGCAAATGGATGGATCCGGAGGATATCATCCTGAGTGAGTTAACCCAATCACAAAAGAACTCACATGATATGCACTCACTGATAAGTGGATATTAGCCCAGAAACTTAGAATACACAAGATATAATATGCAAAACACATGAAACTCAAGAAGAAGGAAGACCAAAATGTGGATACTTCATTCCTTCTTAGAATGGGGAACAAAATACCCATGGAAGAAGTTACAGAGACAAAGTTCAGAGCATAGCCTGAAGGAATGACCATCCAGAGACTGCCCCACTTGGGGATCCACCCCATAAACAAACATCAAACCCAGTCACTAGGCAGATACCAACAAGATTTTGCTGACAGGACCCTGATATAGCTGTNTCTTGTGACGCTATGCCAGTGCCTGGCAAATACAGACATGGATGCTCACAGTCATTTATTGGATGGAACACAGGGCCCCCAATGGAGGAGCTAGAGAAAGGACCCAAGGAGCTAAAGGGTTCTGCAACCCTATAGGAGGAACAACAATATGAACTAACAATTACCCACAGAGCTCATGTCTCTAGCTGCATATGTAGCAGAAGATGGCCTAATCGGCCATCATTGCGAAGAGAGGCCCTTGGTCTTGCGAAGATTATATGCCCCAGAACAGGGGAATGCCAGGGCCAGGAAGCAGGAATGGGTGGGTTGGGGGGCACAGCAGGGAGAGGATATAGGAGACTTTCAGGATATCATTTGAAATGTAAATGAAGAAAATATCTATTAAAATTTTTAAAAAGATGTTTTGATGTATTTATTTGTCAATCATGTTAGTATGACAGAAATCAGGTACAAATGAGATAAGATTGGCATAGCAACTAAATGACTCTAATTTATCCTAAAGTTACATGAACAAATATCTACAAAGTATTTTTTTCAAAAGTGTGACACAATTGGGCAATAGAAAATTACGTGGGTATATTAAAAATTATGCATGTTGGAATACTTCTTGTCCTTTGAAAAGATGCATATTCAGGTTGATAGTATATGTGCCGCTCTTTGGGAACTTAGAAAGGGGAAGTCAATCTTTCTGGCCAGGAAAATATAACAGGCTTCACAATAGGGTGTAAACTGAACTTTTCCTCAAAACATGAATTTACCAGGCACAAAAGGAGAATGGAAGGAATTCAAACATAAAGAAAATTATGCATGAACAAAACTATGGCAGTACAAGGGAGCATGTCTGAGCACTTGGGAGGCACAGGCAGACAGCTCTTTGTGAGTATGAGGCAGTCTGATCTACACCTTGAGTTCCAGACCAGGCAACACTACATAATGAGACTTTATCTTTTAAAAAAAATAAGAAAGGGTGCATAGTATGATATACATGTGAACACCTGGCTTGATATTTGGGAACACAGTCTAAGGGAAGAAGTTCAGTGTGCTGCAAGATTTAAATTTGACTGTAAGTGGCACTGATCATTACCATGTTGGAGTTAGACTTCATTCTCATGATGGGGCATGTGTAATGTCTTAAGAGCTGAACAATTTCTAAGGTAATTGCATATGATATAGTGTAGTCTAGATAAAAGTGATTATCTCTGTTATTTATTGCTCTAGTTCCTTGGCTTATATCTGTCTTTTGTTATTAACTTTAAACTTAAAAATATTTCTTAATATATCCAAGAAACTTCAGCTTTGTACAAAAGATAGAACAGATACTTGATTATTAGATCAACATTAACCATAACATGTGGCTCTGGCTTTCTGTCTTAGTTGGCTTTTATTTGACTAGTTAGTCCCTATGATGTACCAGATCCAATTTATAGTGAAATGTCAGTGAATTATCACATAAGCCTTCAAAGATAACTATTATATTTTAGTACCATGCATGTCAGACCAAAGCAAAAGCAGCTGTGTACATTTTCTTTGTATTTCACAGATTAGAGTTTGAAGAGAAGAAATTTTGCTTGACTCCAAAATCATAGAAGTCTTCTATTGGCTTGCTCATCACTTACTTCCACAATAATTATTGTGATCTTACTGACATGGTTTCATTCTAACGGCTCAGCAGATCTCATTGTTGGGAGAGGCTGTAAGCAAAGACAGCAATTGTAGAAGAGGCTTAATAGAGAAAACAGTGGAAAAGCTCAAGTGAGTGAAAATGAAGGCTGGAAACCTTGCACAGGGCAGAAGAAATGCACTGCTTCAGAGCTCAGGGAGAGCAGAAGTGCAGGTCGGTATCAGGGTGGGAGGTGACGGGAAAGTTAGATGTCTTGCTAGTTCAGTCACCGGACAGAAGCATGACAGTGTGCTCTCATGGGTCTTTCTCAAGCCCTGTGAGTGTTCTTCCATAGGCTTTTCCATTGGTGAAGTCAGATCCTGTAGATTAAAGAAAGCATACATGAAGAGCTAAACTCATTTACATGCCTCCAGTACTAACAATCCTGTCCTCTCAGCAGCACTGACTGTGGATGTGTTAGGTTCTGAGTCAGTAGGAGGAACCAAGAGGAGCAGGGTTACTTAATCAAGTACCTATAGAAGGAAATGACAGGTTAACTGGGTCACCACTAACAAAGGAGGACTAGGTTTCAGGTAAGATAAGTCAGGACTAAACATGGATGCCCAGGCAGCACCTTCATTACATAAATTTGTAACAAAAATATAAATAAAATGTTTTATAGGTGAAACAAACTATTATGATCAAAGGAAGGAAGAGAAACTGGGACAAATGTAGTAAACAACAAAAATCAAAATTATAGGTTATCTATAATACCAAGCCAGGGAGTGGAGTCAAAATCAACAATAAGAAAGATACGTGAAATATTTACAAATCTGTATATTGATTTGTAGGTTTAGCAAACTATTTTTTATAAAGTCCTCCTCCTAGAATCCAAGCAGTTTATTTATTTATTTATTTATTTATTTATTTATTTATTTATTTATTTATAGTTTTCTTGTACTTATCAAAATAGTTAGTCTTTGTGTACTCATGAAATATTTATGAATACAAGAAACTCATCTAGAATGCTAGAACTTACAGAGAGGTCATCAGCATCCTGAAGACGCCACAGGCCTTCTGCAATTGCTGTCACTGTCAGAGCTCAACCCCACAACCATCACTAGTGTTTCAAATAAAACTTAGCAATTGTAGTTTACGTGCCTGATTTTATATTTATTTCAATGACTTAATGAAACAATAATAAAGTTAATCAGCTACAGTAATTTCACAATTGTGATACATTTTTCTTCGAAAGAAAATGCATCAATAACTAGCTGAAGGAAACTGTATTAGAGATATCACCTGACAGACTTATTAGATTTAAGAACTGATGATGAATTCTATATTTTAATCTTCAGTACTGTCTCATGTATTTGCCCTTATCAGCTGACCACCTTTCATGTCTTAAGCTTAGTCTTCACTGTAAAATTACATTTTCCTCCCACATTTCACCCCATATGTTCTTCTTTGTGAATGTGAAAATCTAAGTGTGATCATTATTTTTAAAAAATGGTATTAATTATTCAACCCTAGATATGATTTAGTAATCTTAAAATATACTGACATTCTTCTATGAACAAGTCCATGAATTTTATATAAAGTCTCAATCACTGTTTGAATGATCATTCAAAGACAATAGTTTGAGAATTTTGGTATTCCTTACCTATGCACACTGTGCTGATAGGCTATCCTCATAGAGCAGGTAGAATTACATAGAGTAGACATCGAAACCCCACATAAAAGAGCTTGGCTATACGGGTCATAAAATGTTAGATCATGGCTGACTAGTATAGAACCGGTGATTCATTGCCATCTTTATTTCCCTTTGCTTTATAATTTACTATAAAAATGTGAAGCTTCACACTCTCCTCTATCAATCAACAACATCAGCAAGAGACTGTGCATAACAGAAATAAGGATAGTAACAAACTCCTTGGCAATTTCATAATGAAGAATTCAACCAATCACAAAAGAATGCCTATGATATGCACTCACTGTTAAGTGGATATTAGCACGGAAGCTCAGAATACCCAAGATACAATTTGCAAAACACATGAAACTCAAGAATTAAGACCAAAGTGTGGATACTTCGATCCTTCTTAGAGGGTGAACAAAATACCCATGGAAGGAGTTACAGAGACAAAGTGTGGAGCAGAGACTGAAGGATGGACCTTCCAGAGACTGCCCCACATGGGGATCCATCGCATATACAATCACCAAACCCAGACACTATTGGGGATGCGAACAAGTGCTTGAGGACAGGAACCTGATATAGCTGTCTCCTGAGATGCTCTGCCAGTGCCTGAAAAATACAGAAGTGGATGCTCACAGCCATCCGTTGGACTGAGCACAGGGTCCCCAGTGAAGGAGCTAGAGAAAGTACCCAAGAAGCTGAAAGGGTTTACAGCCCCATAGGAGGAATAACAATATGAACCAACCAGTAGCCCCAGAGCTCCCTGGGACTAACCCACCAACCAAAGACTACATATGGTGGGATTCATGGCTCCAGCTGCATATGTAGCAGAAGATGGCCTAGTTGGTCATCAATGAGAGGAGAGGCCCTAGGTCCTTTGAAGGTTCTATGCCCCAGTATAGAGTAATACCAGGGCTAGGAAATGGGAGTGGGTGGGTTGGTGAGCAGGGGGAGGCTAGAGAGGGCAGGTAATTTTCAGAGGGAAAAACAGGAAAGGGGGTAACATTTGAAATGCGAATAAAGAAAATATCTATTTCTTTAAAAAAAAGTATTCACTTCTTGCTTAGATAGCATAGGAAGGGTCTATGGGCTTTCCCTATATAAACACAGTGCTGCTAAATACATTAGATGGAGCATGCTATGTAAGTTAAGAAATCAAAATCTACATATGTTGTTGTCAAAAAAAAAAATGCCTTCAAAATGCTATTTGCAACTAAGACCCATGATGACACACTTAATAGAGTAATATGTACATGTGGTAGGTATTTGTGCCAACAATCACTTCCAAACTTAAACTGTTAAAGAAAAGTAATGTCATTTTCTCTTCAGAGATTCTCTAAGGCAGGTCCACTAAGGAGAGCACAGGCCACAAAAGCAGCAGAGCAGCTGGGACAGGGCCCTATAGACCTACATCTGCAGCCAGGAGAGAAGGCTGATACTCATTCCTCTGTGCACCTTTCCTGCCGGAGGAGACATTGCCTCCAGTGAGTGCTCTGACCCTGGGACTCAGGGAAGATCGCCATATTCTCTCTGGTGACACTCTAAGGCAGGTCCACTCAGGAGTGCACAGGCTGCAGAAGTGACAGAGCAGCTGAGACAGGGTCCTACAGACCTACATCTGCAGCTAGGAGGTGGGGCTCTTCCACAGCCCTCTGTGCACAGGTCTTGCCAGGGGAGAACTTGTCTCTCAGGAGTGCTGACACAGGCTTACAGACTCACAGGAAGAACGAGCTTCAGCCAGAGACAGCAAGAACATCTATCACCAGAGATTACCAGATGGCAAAAGGCAAACACAAGAATCTTACCAACAGAAACCAAGATTACTTGGCATCATCAGAACCCAGTACTCCCACCACAGTGAGTCTTGGATACCCCAACACACTGGGAAAGCAATAATCAAATCTAAAAACATATCTCATTATGCTGATAGAGGATTATAAGACAGACATTAATAACTCCCTTAAAGAAATACAGGAGAACACAGCTAAACAGGTAGAAGTCCTTAAAGTAGAAACACAAAAATTCCTTAAAGAATTACAGGAAAACACAAACAAACAGGTGAAGGAAATGAACAAAACATTCATGATCTAAAAATGGAAGTAGAATCAATAAAGAAACCACAAAGGGAGACAACTCTGGAGATAGAAATCCTAGAAAAGAAATCAGGAGCCATAGATGCAAACATCACCAACAGAATAGAAGAGATGGAAGAGAGAATCTCAGACACTAAAGATTCCATAGAACACATGGACACAACAATCAAAGAAAACACAAAATCCAAAAATATCCTAATTCAAAACATCCAAGAAATCTGGGACACAATGAGAAGACCAAACCTGAGAATAATAGGTATAGATGAGAATGAAGATTTTCAACTTAAAGGGCCAGCAAATATCTTCAACAAAATTATAGAATAATAATACCATAACCTGAAGAAAGAGATGCCCATGAACATGCAAGAAGCATACAGAACTCCAAATAGACTGGACCAGAAAAGAAATTCCTCCTGAAACGTAATAATCAAAACACCAAATGCACAAAAAAGGACAGAGTATTAAAAGCAGCAAGGGAAAAGGTCAAGTAACATATAATGGCAGACCTATTAGAATTACACCAGACTTCTCACAAGAGACTCTGAAAGTCAGAAGATCTTGGACAGATGTCATACAGACCCTAAGAGAACACAAATGCCAGCCCAGGCTAATAGACCCAGCAAAATTCTCAATTACCATTGATGGAGAAAACAAAGTATTCGAAGATAAAAACAAATTTAGACAATATCTTTCCATTAATGCAGCCCTTCAAAGGATAGTAAAGGGAAAACTCCAACACAAGGAGGGAAACTACACCCTAGAAAAAGGAAGAATGTAACATCTTTCAACAAACCTAAAAGAAAATAACCACATTAACAGAATTCCAACTCTCACAACAAAAATAAGATGAAGCAACTATTACTTTTCCTTAATATCTCTTAATATCAATGAACTCAATTCCATAATAAAAAGGCATCCAATAACAGACATTACCTCAGAGTAAAAGGCTGGAAAACAATTTGCCAAGCAAATGGTCCCAAGAAACAAGCTGGAGTAGCCATTCAAATATCGAATAAAATCGACTTTCAACCTCAAGTTCTCAAAAAAAAAAAAAAAAAAAAAAAAAAAAGACAAAGAGGGACACTTCATATTCATCAAATGTAAAATCTACCAAGATGAACTCTCAATTCTGAATATGTATGCTCCAAATGTAAAGGCATCCAAATTCATTGAGGAAACTTTAGTAAAGTTCAAAGTACACATTGCACCACACACAATATAGTAAGCAACGTGAACACCCCACTCTTGTCAATGGACAGATCATGGAAACAGAAATTAAACAGAGACACAGTGAAAGTAACAGAAGTTATGAAACAAATGGAATTAACAGATACCTATAGAACTTTTCATCCTAAAACAAAAAAAAATATACCTTCTTCTCAGTACCTCATGGAACTTCCTCCAAAATTGACCATATAATTGGTCACAAAACAAGTCTCAACAGATTCAAAAATATTGAAATTGTCCCATGCATCCTATCAGACTACCATGGTCTAAGGCTGATCCTCAGAAACAACATAAATAATAGAAAGTCAACATTCACTTGGAAACTGACCAACACTTTCCTCAATGATAACTTGGTCAAGGATGAAGTAAAGAAAGAAATTAAAGACTTTTAGAGTTTAATGAAACTGAATCCACAATTTACCCAAACTTATGGGACACAATGAAAGCAGTCCTAAGAGGAAAACTCAAAGTTTGAGAACCTCCAAAAAGAAACTGGAACAAGCATACACTAGCAGCTTGACAGCACACCTAAAAGCTCTAAAACAAAGGGAAGCTAATTCACCCAACAGAAGTAGACAGCAAGAAATAATCAAACTTGGGGCTGAAATCAACCAAGTGGAAATGAAAAGAACTATACAAAGAATCAATCAAACCAGGATCTGGTTCTTTAAGAAAATTACAAAATTACAAAACAGATAAACTCTTAGCCAGACTAACCAGAGGGCACAGGGACAGTATCCTAATTTACAAAATCAGAAATGAAAAAGGAGTCATAACAACAGAACATGAGGAAGTCCAAAACATCATCAGATCCTACAACAAAAGGCTATACTCAACAAAACTGGAAAACCTAGATGAAATGGACAAATTTCTAGACAGATACCAGATACCAAAGTTAAATCAGGATCAGATTAATGACCTAAACAGTCCTATACCACCTAAAAAAATAGAAGCTGTCATTTATAGTCTCCCAACCAAAAAAACCCCAAGACCAGATGGGTTTAGTGCAGAGTTCTATCAGACCTTCAAAGAAGACCTAATTCCAGTTCTTCTTAAACTATGCCCCAGTATAGCCCAAGAGAATGTCAGGGCCAGGAAGTGGGAGTAGG
>NC_034595.1:6208015-6220412 GCF_900095145.1 Mus pahari
AGAGAGAGAGAGAGAGAGAGAGAGAGAGAAAATGATGCCACAAAAAAATCTATGAAAATAGTGCATCAGGTACACACTGCATCATATGCGCAAATTTTGTCAGTTATACTATAATCTTTAGTCTTAAACTTAGAGCTCAAGAAAAGTTAAGTGTCCTGGTGTAGAAGAAAAACAAATAGGTGGAATGAGAAAATAGCCATAAACTGCCACTCATAACATGTCACTATAGATAATCATTCACGTCAGCCTTGGGTATCTGTATTCCCATAGGTAGCCATAGAATGAGAAATACTTGCTAGCTAGCTCCACTCTAAGTTTTTCAGTGGGAACATGTGTTATATTAAGCCTTGCCAATACCTTCCCATCATCACGTCACATCCATTCATTTACCTTATAAGTCCTGTGATGATGGAAAATGTGTGTGTGTGTGTGTGTGTGTGTGTGTGTGTTTGCACTACAATGTCACATGTCTTTATCAGTCACTCCTCACTTTATTGGTGAAACAAGATCTTTTTGTAAAACTCGAGCTTACAGATTGAAATAGGCTGGCTGGTCAGCTAGCTCCAGGGATCCACCTGACTCTGCTTCCCCAGTATGGAAGGTAGGCATGCAGCCTTCAACTTGACTTTTATCTGAGTATTGGGACTCCAAGTTCTGGTCCTCTTGTTTGCACAGACTGTGCTTTACTATCAGCAGACATCTTCTTACAGTCATATACGGGGGGGAAAAAGCTCTTATAGTCTGAACTGACATAATCAACATCAGTAATCATTCCAAAATCTGTCTGTGACCAAGAATCACAACTATAGGCAAGAATTCTTTCCTAATTCTAACCTGATTCCTCTTCACAGAAAGGAACATAACACAGTGAACATAGCACATACCCCTTGTTATGATGGGGTAACATTCTAAATGTCAATGTTAATAGATTTAAAATGAGATATTAAAATTGCTTTTGAAAAACAAAAACCTCAACAGTTTTGACTGGAGATAAACAGTAATATGTATAGGTAGCACATCCTCCAGAGGTCCCAGCTGTGCACACAATAACAACACTGAAGGAGGATGGCAGGGGGTTGTTTAGCATGTGTTATCATTGGAACGTGCATTCCCTAAGGACATGCTAGCAAAGGATCAAAGCTACAATCCAATGTTTTCAAAGTAAGAGTGATTTTTACTAGTTTTCAACAGTGACTTATTCCAGGGCTACGAAGTTAGTAATCATTATATCAGTCTGCCATCTACCTGTGCATGTTTTCAGTCTCTTCTTAAGAAAATAAGAAACCTCAAGTACAATCTGTGATGTAAAAACACTTCTGTGATCGTCCCTTGGAGTGTGGTCTACCCTATGGATCATATCCTTAAAGAATATTGGCTTTCTCTTCCTCTCTGTCACTCTCTGTCACAGTCCCCCCCCCCAACCCTTCAGATAACTACTAATAGCACATCACTCCTCAGCTAGGGGTCCTCTCTCCAGACTTAGATTTTGTCTGCCTTGATCTTTCATAGGTCTTGTGAATGATTTCACAAACACTATGAGTTCTTATAGATAAGAATTAAGAGTCAAGTAAATAAAGATAGGAAGATGGGTAGGTAGGGAGGTCTGGGAGGATCTGGGACGAGTTGGGAAGAAGAGTAGACATAAAAATAAATTGTACAAAATTCTAAAAGCATTAATAAAAATACTATTTTAATGAAATAAGAAACATCTGACATCAAAATGAAACTAATGAATGATTAAGCCAAATTAGGTTACAAGTCATCCTTATGAACTCACAGACAGTAAATAGAAAGGACATAAACACATAATAAACTGGGTAAGCATCCGCACTGGCAGTAGTGACAGTAAGGGAAGAAGAGCAGAGACAACCAGAGGCATTTCCAGCATTCATGCAAATGAGAAGATTTCATACTGATGAGTGGAAATCTGAAGACAACTAGGCACATTTGGAAAAGGACTTGAAATTTCCAAGCCTGAAGCCAAGAAAGATGAAGAAGGACTAGAGATGAAACAACCACGACAAAAATACAGATATATATATATATATATATATATATATATATATATATATATATATATATTCCTCCCATTGGGCCCTTGGGGTTACTAAAAGCAAAATGCAGTCTAGGCCTGCATTTTGTATCTATACATTAATAAGAGGCAGAGTGATAAGCTGTTTGTACTTAATCTTTCTTGTTGGGGCTGATTGAGCTCAGGTTTTTCTGCCAATGTCATCTGGAATAGACTCATTAAAAAGACTGTGGGTAATTAAAATACTTTAAAAATATATTATTCACAAATGATGTTAGGGCAATAAAATACATAATTCCTATAAAAATATAAATTCCATAGCTAGATAGATGTCTCATGCAGAGGACCCAAATTTTGCTGCTAGCATCCATATGATGTAACTTACAAACTCCTGTAACCCCTGTTCCATTGAATCCTACATTCTTTTCTGGTCTCCACTGACACTTGCACTCATATACACATAGACATGCATATGTGTGTAATGAAAACATAAAGAATTATAAATTGTAAAATTTATTTAGAAACAAATCATATTCCAAAACAATTAATGAATTCTGTAACTTATGATCATGAGAAGAATGAAAATAATAACCCAGTAGCCAAAGAGAACCCAAAATATGAGTAAGATCCATATTTTAAAAGTAGCCTATGATAGAATGCATATGCAGTTCAAACATTTTACTGTTTTTATTACTGCACTTTCTGAGATGACTCATCTTTGTTGCTATACACTCTTTAAAGTTTTATATGATCAGAAATACACAGCTTTCTCTTTCATTTTATTTCAATTTTGCTTTAACAGATTTGTTTCAAAAATTTGAAATGAAGCTGAACTATAACCCCAGAACTCAAAATATCAAAATAAAGTTCAACATCTCCTTAACTACAGAAGGATTTCAAGGCCAAACCAGTCAACTTAGTCAGATTCAGAGAGGGGGGGGGAGGTGAGGAGATGATAACTGAAGGACCATCTCAGTGACAGACACCTCAGTGACAGATGACATCTCAGAGATAGACGTCACACTGACAGGCGTATCAGTGATAGACATCTTAGTAATAGAACACATGTCTGTCATATATAGTCTTCTACATGCAATATTGCTGCAATAACTAAAAACAAAGAAACAAACAAAACAAAAACTTTAGAAAGATCTAAAATCTTCCATGTATATAACAGAAATATGAGCCGTCCTGGACCATTGGTAGATGCAGTCTCTCCAGTTAAAACATGATTTTTCAGAGAATTCAAACTGCTGATTTTTACTAAATGTATCAAGGTTTGTTTGCAATTCAAACACGATAGTACACAATATATTTGTAAACTGCCCCCTTTGACATACTGGTTAAGAATTTGAAATATCTTGCCACAAATTAAACAGTGAGCATGAGATAAAATGTGAACATAAAAACACATCGTTTTTGAAGTTGGATGGTGGTGATTATGTTAAATAACTTCAACACACTCAGAAATATTCATGGTTAAGAAGTAAAAGTGGAACAGGAATTGCAATTAACTATGTAGCAACATAGTCAAACTGTCTGTGACAGCTAAAATAATTATTTTTATGAGTCTGTTTCTAACACTTCTGATGAGGTTCATGCAATCCACAGCCTCCCCCTGTGTTAGTTCATTTTTACTTCAGCATTAATATAACACTGTAACATGGTTTTGTCTCAGAAGGATAATCTAATAACTCATCTTACAGGAAAACAGCTACATCTCACACAAATAGATGTGTCGGTCAGAAACAAGACATTAAAGAGAAAAGCTCCACTCTGAAAAATGCAAAAACAGACAGCTCTCAGGAGGAAATTGGAAAACGAAGGGGAACAGTAAGCAGACAAAACCATATCATGGGTGTGGTTAACAACACTGGCAGGACCTTCCCCAATTCCCCTGATCTTTAGCATAGAATGAAAGAGCTACTAAATTGTATTCCAGACCATGTAAAATGAATTATTTTTAATATAAGTGTAATCTGTGGATTAATCTGGCCGCTGTATTTCTTTACCTTTGCTAGCCCTTTAACCACACAAAGCAATCAAGATTTATTTCAAGCTGAACCTCAATATCTGGGCAGTTAAATGAATTACCGTAATACTCTGTGCTAACCTGACCACCTCCAGTCCCAGCCCCATGATACTTGTAGTTTATTGTTCTAGCCATCTCTGCTTTAGTAGTTTTTTTCTCACGATATCTTCTCAGACCCTCTCCCCCTCATGGCAGATCTAAATCTCTTTCCTTCTCTCTCTCTCTCCTCTCCCTGGCTCCTGGGAGTTTCCATCCTATTCTCTATTCTGCCCAGCCATTGAGCGATGAGCATTTATTGACAAGGCAGAGAATAAACCCTATATGAGGAACAACAATATGAACTAACCAGTAACCCCCAGAGTTGTGTCTCTAGTTGCATATGTAGCAGAGGATGGCCTAGTCAGTCATCAATGGGAGGACAAGCCTTTGGTTTTGAGAAGATCATATGCCCCAGTACAGGGGAATGCCAGGGCCAGGAAGGGGGAGTGGGTGGGTTGGGGACCACGGCTGGGGGAGAGGGTATAGGGGACTTTCAGGATAGCATTTGAATTGTAAATGAAGAAAATATCTAATAAAAAAAAGAGCTGTTTACATAAACTTAAAACAAGAGATTCTAGACATAAGGATTGCAGTGCTGTGTCCAGATTGAAACAAGTCATGAGGGAGAGAAATCAACATTTGAATAACACAAGGATAATGCATTGCACAGAAACATTGTGCCAGCAAGACAGGGTACTGGAAAAGAAGGAAATTTGACTAATACTTATGTAGAGAAATAAGATAGAAACGGTGATGTCCCAACTCCTTCAGATACCCATGGATACACAAAGGTGATTATGACCTTTAAAGGACACATGAGAGTCCTCTCTTTGTCTGCTAGTCTTGAAAATTGAGTAATTTTCCTGATCAGAAGCAAAAAAAGTTTTAAAAAAGTACTATTCTCATTTACATCAATTCCCTTATGTTTTATAATCCCGGTTAACGTACAGAATGAGTATAGGTCCGTCCCCATGAGAAGTGTATCAAGGAAGACTGTCTAGAGAACACCAGGTCTCTCTCTTAGTGGGAGCAGCACTGACTGACTTTGCTGGTGGCTGTTTATATAAAGAGAACAGAAGTGGGTCCCAGGAGCCCTAGTCTATTTTGCTTTAGGAAAGAAGAGTTAGGTCCTATGTTGTCAGCCACTATAGAATCTCTTTTCATCTTTTTAATCATTTTGGTTTTACTCAAGAGTGATATTTGAACATATTCCCAATGCTTCTCTTTAGTACATACTTGCATTTAAATCCTAAATGTAGCAGCAAAAGAAATAAAAAACTGGTTTACATATGAGTGAAAAAGAGAGAAATTTAAAGACAGATCCAGGAAAAAAGAATTCATACTATGAATATTATATAATAAATTAACAATTAAGAGAAGTAACGTGTCATTATTAGAGAAATTTTAGGAACTGGCTATTTTGTAGTTCCAGAAAATATAGCCAAAAACACAGTATGGAAACACAAACTCTTAACCACAGGTTTACAAAGCTAGGCAAGTTTTGGGCATTAGATCTTATAAAATCTATTATCAGAAAAATAATTTCAACCTTTGATTCAAGGAATATAAGATGTGCTTTGAAAACAAAGGAAGACCATAATAAAAAGTCAAGGATTGGTAATGAAAGGAAGAAGAAAGCACCTACCAAACAACGTGGAAATATGGAACACATTAATCGACAGAAGAAAAGTACAGTTGAATAAAAGCTGACCATTAAGGTTCACAGCCAAGGCCCACTGATCCCAAGTCATTCCAACAGCACTGTTAAACTTCAGTTCAGCATCCTGATAATCCACTGTGAAAAACACAAAATGAATATTAAATTCGCCATTAGGTACTCTTTCTCTCAGGAGCTAAAATTGAAGATTTGGATTTTAGGGACATAAAGGAAGAACTCTTTGTCTGGGGACATATAATATGAAATGTCTGAAGCCCTAAACAGTTTGTTGACATAATGTTTTGTTTTTCAGGTGACGAAAATATGAATACAAAGATTACCCACCATACTGAATCCTGGCTCTGAACATTTTCAGCTAAACCATATTGAAAAACCCACTGATGTCTATGCTGAAGTCGTAACCTCTGTTCATAAGGAGTGCAAAACTTATTCTTTTCTTGTACATTATAACATCAATTCTAATAGTTTAGCATTTATCTTTGTTCTTTATATTGTTTTATTATTTGAAATATATATATATGAGGATATGAAACCACCCTTTTAAGTTATAGGATGTGGCTATGTGTGGCTATGCACACTTGAGTACAGGTACCCACAGAGTTAAAAGGTTTAGACTCCACAAGAGCTGAAGCTATTGCAGGTTTGATCTGGCCAGTGGGTGTTGGAAATCGACCTGAGCTGCTCTGTGAAAGACATTTAGACAGTGTCCTACTTTGATTCTCTATTATTGCAATAAACAACATGACCAAAGATAACTTGGGGATTTACACTTCCACATCACCGTTCATCCCTGAGGAAAGTCAAGGAAGGAACTCAAAAAAAGGAACACTTGCTGAAACTGTGGAGCAAAGCTGCTTACTGGTTTGCTCCATGTGGCTTGCTTAGCTCCCTCTCTTATGTCACTGGGGCCTCCCAACCAATCATCAAGAAATCGTCAAGAAAATGATGCACAGACAGGCCCACAGGTGATACCGCTAGGTACTGTACTGTAGATACTGACTCCAGCTTAGGTCACAGCAACAAAACTGACCACCACAAGCTCTCTCGTACCAAACTATCTCTCCACTTCTGAGAACACTTTCGTATTTGGGAAAAAAAAAATCACTCCACAATATTCTCAAAGATGTGCTGAAACTGTCTATAAAGATATAAAAATAATACCTATTCTTTAAAAAAGAGATGAATTGAAAGCATGTGAAAGTCTATGAAAATTAGGAGTGTGATCTACAAACAAAACCATAGGAATGAGTTCCTTACTTTTAAAATCTTTTCTCTTGCTCACAGTCAGCTATTGGATGGAACACAGGGCCCCCAATGGAGGAGCTAGAGAAAGTACCCAAGGAGTTGTAGGGGGCTGCAACCCTGTAGGTGCAACAATATGAACTAACCAGTACCCCCTGAGCTTGAGTCTCTAGCTGCATATGTAGCAGAAGATGGCCTAATCAGCCATCATTGGGAAGAGAGGCCCCTTGGTCTTGTAAACTTTATATGACCCAGCACAGGGGAAGGCCAGGGCCAAGTAGTGGGAGTGGGTGGGTAGGGGAGCAGGGGTGGGGTGGGGTACAGGAAACTTTTGGGATAGCATTTGAAATGTAAATAAAGAAAATAATAATAAATTAAAAAAAAAACTTTTCTCTTGTGAAAAGGCAAACTGCTTTAACTGGTATCAAGAGTTGGGCAAATCTCCCTTCACACTTAAGAGCGTTTACCAGGTGTTTGCAAAGTGTAGACAGACAAGTCAATACTTCTTCAGGATAGGATAACCTGCCGTACATAAACGTGAGGCAATATTTGCTGCCTTTCATCTTGGCAGGTTGTTTTTACAACTTTGTAAGCTAAGAGATAGGAACCTCTGTAGATAAATGTTGCCAGGGGCTGAACAGCTTAGCTCTGTCCTCAGCCGTTTGATGCTTGCAAGCTACAGTGGAAAATTCCGGACGAGTATTATCAATTCACAGTTCCGCGGATGAGTGGGTAGGGATTAGTTAGGAAGCAGTCGTTTTAGCCCGCTGTTATCTTTCCCTTGTCAGAACAGAACGCTGTAATGCATGAATGCCTTTCACCGCTGAATGTGACGTTAAAACCTAGCGATGATGACTACTTTAAGAGGCTAGAAATGATATCTAATGTTTGTGCAGGCCAGTCTGACGTTAAAAGCACTAATATGTTCATTCTCCAATTTAACCTCACAATAATTTCACAAGACCAGCAATAATCTCTATCTGTCTGTCTGTCTGTCTATCTATCTCTATCTAGCTACCTATCTACCTACCTATCTTTAAACCAAATAGAAACCAGAACTCAATAGCTAAAAAATACAAAGCAAATGATGTCTAAAACTAGGGCATGATTTCCACTATGCAATTGAAAACCAAAACTGTGAAGCTGAGGCTATGTGACCTTGAGCAAAGGATTGGATGTTTCTTTTAGGAAATACACTCCACCAGAGTTGTAAGTTGAGCTACACTTCACTACATAACCAAGATGTGTAGATGTGTTGTTGGTCATTATGTGTATTTCTTCTTGCCTTTCACAATTTAAGTCTCAGCCCCTGGGTAGAATTAGATGCCAGTATAATTTACATACACCGTTAAGCTTCATACACTTTAGTAAATTGAACTGAACTAGTAGTTGGCCAGAATTTAATATTAAATAGTAAGTAATAGAGAAGCTTATTTTTTAAATGATTCTTCAGTATAAACATAATTTTACTATTTATTAAAAATGAAAAAGTCTAAAAAAATGAAAAATTCTGATGAGATATACTTTTTAAAATTATCATTAACCTTTTTTTACAATCCAGTCTTTATCTCTCTCCCAGTCTGCCCTCTGACAGTTCCTCCCATTCTTCCTTCCCCATCTCCAAAAGAATGTCCTCATGCCCCACCCCATGCCACTCCACCCCTCCAGACCTCCCGTCACCCTGGGGCCTCAAGTCTCCAAAGGTTTAGGGGCATCTTCTCTTGTTGAAGCCAAACCAGGCAGTCCTCTGCTGTATAAGTTTCAGGGGCTTCAGACCAGATCCTGTACGCTGCCCAGTTGGTGGCTCCAGGTCTGAGAAATCTCAGGGGTCTGGGTTAGTTGAGATGGATGTTCTTCCTATATGGTTGCCCTCCTCCTCATCTTCTTCCAGCCTTTCACTAATTCAACCACAAGGGTCCCTGGCTTCAGATGATTGGTTGGGTGTAAGTATCTGCTTCTGTCACAGTCAGCTGCTTGAGCCACTCAGAGGGCAGCCATGCTAGGCTCCTGTCTGTAAGCACACCAATAGCGTCAGTAATAGTGTCAGGCCTCAGGGCCTCTCCTTGACCTGGATCCCAAGTTGGGCCAGTCACTGGACCTCCTTTCCCTCAGTCACTTCTCCATTTTTGTCCCTGCAGTTCTTTCACACAGGAACAATTCTGGGTCAGAATTTTTGACTGTGAGATGGAACCCCTTTCCTCCACTTGATGTCCTGTCTTTCTACTGGAGGTGGACTTTGCAAGTTCCATGTAGGGCATTTTTATCTAAAATCTCTCCCTTAGAGTCCTGAGAGTCTCTTACCTCCCAGGTCTCTGGTACATTCTAGAGGTTCTCTCCACCTCATACCCCATGAGGTTGCCTGTTTTTTTCAGCTCGCACTCAGGGCTTGAGTCCTGTTTCCCTCTACCCCCAATACCTTATTAACTTACAGCAGGTCACTATGTAATTTCCCCTATCCATGCTACCATGCTAACCGGTATTGTCAATGTTCAGGTCTGAAATTTCACTATATATATATATATATATATATATATATATATATATATATATACAGTCCAACAGCAGATTTTCTAGTTCTCTGGCTCTTACAGTCTCTTTACTTACTCCCTCTTTCAAGATGCACCCAAAGGTTTTGGAGTAGGAGTTGCGTTGTCGTTTGTATCATTTGGATTTAGCACCTTAAGGTCAGTTGCTCTCTGAATTTTGACCAGCTGTGTCTTTCTTTAATGTCCTTCTGCTTCAAAAAGAAACATCTTTGATGATGTGTGGGACCTACAATAATGTGGCTATAAAGATAAATACACAAGGATGAAGCTAGAATGATACTGGCTTAGGAACGTGGTGTGTCAGTAGGCTGCTATCCTAGGCTCCATGGCTTCACCAGCCACAGGTGTTTATCTAGATTTACAATGCCAAGCATGAACTCTGTTAAACAGATCTTAGTTTCCATTAGACCACTCTGGTTACTAACCATATATAAGTGGCACAATGGCATTTTTTAAGCTATCTTGCCACAATGGCCACTGTTTGGCTCCTGGGCATCACAAAACAACTATAGGTTGTGTTTCCTCTTGGCAGTTTGCAAAGAATCTTCCTGTACTCTAAAAGAGCATCCTGAGGGAGGGGCTTCCAGTTAGATCCAGCAGGATTCCATAGAGTCCCAGGTTAAAAGCACATACTTTTTCAGCAGAAGGGACTTACTTTAAACGCCTGAGAAGCAGCTAAGGCAACAGTGATAGCACATATTGTTTGGCAAGTTTCTTGAACTCCCTTAACCAACAACTCACAACTCACAACTCACAACGAGACTCCTCATGCCTAACAGTGAGCTTTTTATTAGGTAGTCTATGTTTCTGGCTCTTAGGAGAAACATTATCACTTCAAGTGGCATAACTTCATTTAAACACACACATACATATATGTAAACATACATAAATATATCAATGTATACATGATTCTCTAAGCATAACTACCACCACTCACTATTTCTTTATCAAACTTCCTCAGTGTTATATATCTCTTCTTACTCCCTCTCCATCATTATACTCAACCCAGGTTAAAACGCTTCTGATTTCAATAATTATTTTAAAATAAAATTTATTTCATTTTTGATTTTTTGTTAAAAAAAAAACAAAAACAAAAAACAAACAAAAAAAAACCACTGTTAGTTCACTGTCATTTCATAAGACGAGAACCATGATTTCCAAAGGGCATGAAACAATTTCCCATAAGCCATGAGACATCAAAGACCATCACAGCAAAAGCAAGATTAGTAAAATTGTAAAATATTAATACAGATCAAACAGAAATCCAGACTCTCAGATTAATTGGATATCACCCCCCCCCAGCTCTCCCCAAAGCAACTTTTGCCGTCTTTAATATGTCTTCAACTTATATATAAGAAGAACTTAATTTTGGAAAGTTTAGACTTTGAAACATTCTACTTCTAAGTTTAAAAAAAAAAAAAAAGAGCATTACCCCTGAGGCACATGAACCTGCACAGTTAAAGTCATCTCTCCATTTATATCATAGAAACATAAACTGCATTCTGTAAAACAGAGAATACCAAGGGAAACAATTAGTGGCCGCCGTGCTTCAGTCTATCCTCTATCATCTGATCCAGCTACAAAAGCCAGGCTATCGTAGGGAAATAAACATGAAGAGCTAATTAGGACACTCATCCCTGAGAAAGATGGATTCTTACTCTCTCAGCAGTCATTAACTACCAGTAGCTCTTCGTCTAGCTGTGAGGCCCCTTTGAGATTCTGTGGCACATAATTGGAATTGTCCTTGTTCAAATACTGTTTAGACAACCATGTAGTTGATGTTTCCTGAGTGCAACTTCTCTATCATTTACAGAAGACAGAATCTCTCAGTAAGTGTCCTGGTCCTATAGTCAGCCCTAAAAACATACACATACAAGGAATTCTAAATGGACCCAGCAGATTACATGTATGTCAGAGGAGGGGGAGGTCTTGAGGAAGGTTGGGTTTAACAATGATAATAAGAGGGAGGAAAAAAGCCCATCAATTAGAAAGGGAGTGGAGGCAGCATGGAAGGGGAGTCAATATAGCATTCACACATGAAATTCTCAAAAGAGAAAATTTCCAAAATATATGAATATTCATTAATGTACCCTCAAAGGAATGACTTTGGGAAACAGACAAATATTTTCCTGTCTACATTTCTATGCAGTACTTTCAGAATTTATACACGTGCACACACACATAAACAGACACACACACACACACACACAGAGTATATCAGAGCATTATTGCCAGTAGTATAATTCTAAGTAGTATTTATTAGAATCTCCTTTCAGAAAAAAAATTGAGCAAACTTTGACAATTATACTAGCAGGTAAATGGTGTATTTGTATGAAATATTGATATTGGAAAGAAATTTCAAAAGTATTTAAGAGGAGTAACTATTTCCATTTTATAAAACAAAAAAATAATTTAAGCATTTAATGTTATTGCTAAATTTTTTTAAACTGGATTATGAATGACTATTATACATACCATCATGTCCCTTTACCATCTGAGAAACCAGAAATTGCCTATATTTTCATTTGATATTTTTCATATCTACTGAGATCATATGACATTCAAAACATATGAAACACTGTTGAATCTGAAATTTAAAAAAATTCAGAGAGTTAAAGTTTTGTATAATCAAGGAAGATTCATAAATTAAGAAAAAAATACATTGAATTCAATAAATTTTTTTAAAACTATGGCTAAACAAGTGTGTCTTAGTCAGGGTTTCTATTCCTGCACAAACCAAGAAGCAGTTGGGGAGGAAAGGGCTTATTCAGCTTACACTTCCATACTTCTGTTCATCACCAAGGAAGTCAGGACTGGAACTCAAGCAG
>NC_034595.1:6222641-6236798 GCF_900095145.1 Mus pahari
TGCAGAGTTCTATCAGACTTTCAAAGAAGACCTAATTCCAACTCTCCTCAAACTATTCCACAAAATAGAAACAGGAGGTACTCTACCCAATTCATTCTATGAAGCCACAATTACTCTGATTCCTAAACCACATAAAGACCCAACAAAAAAAAGAACTTCAGACCAATTTCCCTTATGAATATCGATGCAAAAATACTCAATAAAATTCTCGCAAACCAAATCCAAGAACACATCAAAACAATCATCCATCATGACCAAGTAGGCTTCATCCTGGGAATGCAGGGATGGTTTAATATATGGAAATCCATCAGTGTAATCCACTATATAAACAAAGTCAAAGACAAAAACCACACGATCATCTCATTAGATGCTGAGAAAGTATTTGACCCCTATTTTCATTCATTATTGCTGTATGTATAACTGTTTATATAAATACATATATTCCTACATACTAAATATAACCTACACAATTTGTTACTTGACACCAATTGGTTTTCCAAAAATAATTGAATTTTAGCAATAGAATCAATGTACCAAGACATGAAAATTAATTTGAAGTGAGATAAGTTAAAAGTAATCATGTTATAAATATATGATAAAAATAAAAAATTTTAATATGATGGCTTAAGTAGGGAAACTAATTCAACCTTCACCCTGAAATTGTCTGCCAGCAATCTGCTGGCACATCTAGTCTGAGAGGAGAGAACATGGTCCAGCCAAGTATCTCCAGGCTGAAGTGAGATGGTGAGTGTCATGGCCTAAAACAAACACCCAGGACTGGGAGTCTGTCAAAACAGGAACTTGTTTTATTGTATCAGTCTTTTGTTTAAATAGGATTGAGGAAGAAGGTGGGGATTTTTGATGAGGTGAAATGACATAAGAGGCAGGGAAGGGTGACAGAGGGTATGGGGTGAGATGACATATGGGCTGGTAGGAGAAGACGAGGGGTGTGGGGTGATCTCACAGGGCCTGTAAGAAATTGACACATCATTGGTAGCTAGGCAGAGGCAGGCTTAAGCAGGTCGTGCTGAGTCACTCCAGTACAGAAGTGAATGAGACAGGTCTCTAAACTTGAGTGGCTTCCTCACTAGACCTCAGTATCTGGACAAATAAGGTCCAACAATTGTCTAGGGTGGAATGAACACCCTGGTAACTACACTAGGAAAACCAATGTGCACTAGTGTTCTTCTAGACACAATGGAAGGTGGTGCTGTCACCCTATCTGGAAGTCAAATGGAGACCTGCATTGCTTTTCTCTATGTCTGAGAGCAATGGTGATATAACATAATAACTGAGCACTCAAGTAATACAATAAAGACTAAAAATATCTGGACAAACTTTAAAAATATACACTGAAACTTTATAAACCTTAAAGAAACAGAAAAGTCAAATGGAGGAACAGTGTGGGAATTATCAAGATCTTCTGGATTTTCCCACCTTAGCTCAAAATCACAATGGAATTGGAACACAGGCTCTGTATTCAACATTTTTTTATAAGACAGGTGAAGGTGATAATGACTAGTTCAAAGGGTTATAGGGTTGATTCATTAAATGTGTTAAAATGTAATAAGAAAATTCCACAGAGAGGAATGACACAGAACTTTGAATTTTATAAAACTATGAATTTGAAGAAACATAAAGAGTGGGTGACTAATGTGATTACAACTAATATTAAAAGGTTTGTAGCTTTCAGTCTCCATCTGCTCTCAGGAGCTAAGGCTAAAGCCCAAAATATGCAATTCCTGACAAAAGAGAGCTGTTTTCTCACTCACTCCTAAGCCCACAAGTGAGATCACTTCATTTGATACAATTAATGTCCAAAGAGGAACCCACCAGGAGTGCATAAGGAACAGGAACAGTGGAGTACCCAGGGACAGGATCATTCCCGTGTCCATCTACATCTCGGAGCTAAAGCTGTCCCATAGCCCTTGATACCCAAACCCTACCCAGAGAGAACTGTTTCCGCAGGAGTGCTGACACACCTAAGATCACAGGCTCACAGGCTCACAGGAGGGACAATCTCCAGTCAGAGACAGCAAGACCAACTAAAACCAGAGATAACCAGATGGAGAGACGCAAGCAAAAGAACCTAAGCAACAGAAACCAAGGCTACTTGGCATCATCAGAACCCAGTTCTCCCATCACAGCAATTCCTGGATACCCCAACACACTAGAAAAGCAAGATTCAGGTTTAAAATCACATCTTATAATGATGATAGAAGACTCTAAGAAGGGCATAAATAACTCCCTTAAAGAAATACAAGAACACAGTAAAAGGTAGAAATAGGGTTCACAAAAATCCCTTACAGAATTACTAAAAACACACCCAAACAGGTGAAAAAATTGAACAAAACTATCCAAGATCTAACAATGGAAATAGAAACAATAAACAAATCACAAAGGGAGGGAGAACAGCCCTGGAGTTAGAATACCTAGGAAAGAGATCAGGAATCATAGATGCAAGTGTCATCAACAGAATACAAGAGATAGAAGAGAGAATCTCAGGGGCAGAAGATAGCTTAGAAAACATGGGCAAACCAGTCAAAAAAAATGCAAATGCAAAACATTCAGGAAATCCAGGACACAATGAGAAGACAAAAATCTAAGGATAATAGGTATTCAAGAGAACAGACTCCCAACTTAAATGGCCAGTAAATATCTTCAACAAAATTATAGAAAAAAAACTTTCCTAACCTAAACTAAGAGATGCCAAAGAACATACAAGAAGCGTACAATACTTCAAATAGGTTATACCAGAAAAGAAATTCCTCCCAACACATAATAGTCAAAACACCAAATGCACAAAACAAAGAATATTAAAAACAGTAAGGGAGAAGTGTCAAGTGATATATAAAGACGGACCTATCAGAATTACACTAGACTTCTTGCTAGAGACTATGAAAGCCAGAAGATCCTGGGCAGATGTCATAAAAACCCTAAAAAACACAAACACCAGCCCAGTCTACTATACCCAGCTACATTCTCAATTATCATAGGTGGAGAAACCAAGATATTTCATTTAAAAAAATAAACAAATTTACACAATATCTTTCCAGAAATTCAGTTCTACAAATGATAATAGATGGAAAACTCCAACACAAGGAGGGAAACTACACCCTAGAAAATGCAAGAATGTAATCTTGTTTCAACAAACCCAAAAGAAGATAGCCACACAAATATGATTCCAATTCTAACAACAAAAATAACAGGAAGGAACAATAATGATTCCTTAATATCTCTTAACATCAATGGACTCAATTCACCAGACAAAGGACATAGACTAACAGATTGGATATGTAAACAGGACCCAGCATTTTGCTGCATACAGGAAACACACCTCAGTGACAAATACAGAGTAAAGGGCTGGAAAAAAATTCCAAGCAAATGGTACCAAGAAAAAAGCTGCAGTAGCCATTCCAATATCAAATAAAATGGACTTTCAACAAAAAATTACAGGAAAAGATAAAGGATACTTCAGACTCATGGAAGGAAAAAAATCAACCAAAAAGAACTCTCAATTCTGAACATCTGTGCTCCAAATGCCATGGTACCCACATTCATAAAAAGAAACTTTAATTAAGCTCAAAGCAAGTATTGCACCTTACACAATAATATTGCGATACTTCAACACTCCACTCTCATCAAAGAACAAATCATAGAAACAGAAACTAAATATAGATATAGTGAAACTAACAGAAGTTATGAACCAAATGGATTTAACAGATATCTATAGGACATTTCATCCTAAAACGAAAGAATATACCTTCTTCTCAGACCGCTTGGTACCTTCTCCAAAACTGACCATATAATTGGTCACAAACAGGCCTCAACAGGTACAAGAAGATTGAAATAATATCCTATTAGATCACTAAGGACTAAGGCTGGTCTTTAATAACAACAGAAAGAACACATACAGAAGAAAGGTGAACAATACTCTACTCAATGATACCTTGGTCAAGGAAGAAATAAAGAAAGAAATTAAAAGCTTTTTTAAAATTTAATGAAAATAAAGGCACAGCATTCCCAAACTTATGGTACACAATGAAAGCAGTGCTAAGAGGAAAACTCATAGCTCTGAGTGCCTTAGAAAAGAAACTGTAGGAGAGCACACACTAGCAGCTTGACAGAACACCTGAAAGTTCTAGAAAAAAAGAAGCAAATAAAAAAGCTCTAGAAAAAAAGAAGCAAATAAACCCAAGAGGAGCAGATGGCAGGATATAATCAAAGTTAGGGCTGAAATCAACCAAGTAGAAACAAAGAGAACGATACAAAGAATCAACAAAACCAGGAGCTCCTTCTTTGAGAAAATCAACAAGGTAGATAAACCCTTAGCCAGACTAACCAGAGGGCACAGAGACAGTGTCCAAATTAACAAAATCAGAAATAGAAAGAGAGATATAACAACAGAAATTGAGAAAATTCAAAATTTCATCAGATCCTACCACAAAAACCTATCCTCAACAAAACTGGAAAATCTGGCACAAGGGAAAAATTCTTGAACAGAAAACCAATGGCTTATAAGCTAAAATCAAGGATCACCAAATGGGACCTCATAAAATTGCAAGCTTCTGTAAGGCTAAGAACACTGTCAATATGACAAAACGGCAACCCACAGATTGGGAAAAGATCTTTCTCAGTCCTACATCCAATAGAGGACTAATATCCAATATATACAACGAACTCCAGAAGTTAGACTGCAGAGAATAAAATAACCCTATTAAAAATGGGGTACAGAGCTAAACAAAGGATTCTCNANTGAGGAATATTGAATGGCTGAGAAGCACCTAAAGAAATGTTCAACATCCTTAGTTATCAGGGAAATACGAATAAAAAAACCCTGAGATCCCACCTCACACCAGTCAGAATGGCTAAGATTAAAAACTCAGGTGGCAAGACCAACATTCCTCCATTGTTGGTGGGATTGCAAGCTGGTACAACCAGTCTGGAAATCAGTCTGTCAGATCCTCAGAAAATGTGACATAGTATTTACTATGTGAGGACCCAGCTATACCACTCCTGGGGATATATCCAAAAGACGCTCCAACTTATAACAAGGACACATGCTCCACTAAGCTGGAAAGAACCCAGATATCCTTTAACAGAGGAATAGATACAGAAAATGTGGAGGATTTACACAATGGAGTACTACTCAGCTGTTAAAAACAATGAATTCATGAAATTCTTGGGCAAATGGATGGAACTAGAAAATTTCATCCTGAGTTAGGTAACTCAATCACAAAAGAACACACATGGTATGCACGCTCTGATATGTGGATATTAGCCCCAAAGCTCGGAATATCCAAGATACAATTCACAGACCACATGAAGCTCAAGAATAAGGAAGACCTAAATGTGTATACTTTGGTCCTTCTTAGAAGGGGGAAAAAAAATCCCATGGGAGGAGATACAGAAAAAAAGTGTGGAGCAGAAACTGAAGGAAAGGCCATCTAGAGACTGCCCCATCAGAGGATACATGCCATATACAGACACCAAACCCAGACAATATTGAGGATGCCAAGAAGTGTTTGGGGACAGGAGCCTGATATAGCTTTCTCAGAAAATTGGACATAGTACTACCTGAGGATCCAACTATACCACTACTGGGTATATACCCAAAAAATGGTCCAACATATAATAAGGACACATGTTCCAGTATGTTCATAGCAGTCTTATTTATAATAGTCAGAAGCTGGAGAGAATCCAGATTTCCTTCATTAGTGGAATGGATACAAAAATGTGGAATATTTACACAATGGAATACTACACAACTGTTAAAAACAATGACTTCATGAAATCCTTAGGCAAATGGATGGAACTAGAAAATATCATCCTGGGTGAGGTAGCCCAGTCACAAAAGAACACACATGCTATGCACACAATGATAAGTGGATATTAGCCCAAAAGCTCAGAATATCCAAGATACAATTCACAGACCATATGAAAGTCACAAAGAAGGAAGACCAAAATTTGGATGTTTCAGTCCTTCTTAGAAGGGGGAACAAACCCAGGTGGTGGTGGTGCAGGCCTTTAATCCCAGCACTCGGGAGGCAGAGACAGGCGGATTTCTGAGTTCGAGGCCAGCCTGGTCTACAAAGTGAGTTCCAGGACAGCCAGGGCTATACAGAGAAACCCTGTCTCAAAAAAACAAAAACAAAACAAAACAAAAAAACCAGAAGGGGGAACAAAATATTCAGGGGAGGTAGATGGTTGGAAGGGACTTGGGAGGAAGAGAGAAGAGGGAAGGGGGAAAGGGAGCAGGATGAGGTATGAGAGGAGACAAAGATGATATACAGTGTCAGGAATTTGAACAAATATGTGTAGCAATGAGAGATGGGGAACTGAGGATAGCCATCAGCAAATCCTAGATACCAGGAAAGCAAGACGTTCCCAGGACCCAACAAGGAAGTGGTTAGCTGAAATGCCCAACAAAGGGGAAGGAGAAACTGTAGAGACCATATCCAAAGGCTAAGCAAGGCCCCTCATTGGAGAATGGGACCAATTATTAACCCTAAAGAAAATACAAGGACAAAGTTTGCAGCAGAGACTGAAAGAAAGCCCATCCAGAGACTGCCCCACCTGGGGATACATCCCATATACAGACACCAAACCTAGACACTATTATGGATGCCAAATGTTTGCTGACAGGAGCCTGTTATAATTGTCTCTGGCGAGGCTTTGCCAGAGTCTGACAAATACAGAGGCAGATGCTTGCAGCGAACCACTGGATTGAACACGGGATCCCCAATGGAGCTCATTCAATGGAAAGAGCTGAAGGGGTTTGCAACCCCACAGGAAGAACAATATCAACCAACCAGACTCCCCAGAGCTCCTAGAAATTAAACCAACCAAAGAGTACACATGGAGTGACTCATGGCTCCAGCTGCATATGTAGCAGAGGACTTCATTGTCTGGCATCCATAGGAGGAGAAGCCCTTGGTTCTGTGAAGGCTCTATTCCCCAGTGTATGGGAATGCCAGGGAAATGAGAGGTAGGAGCGGGTAGGTGAAGGGGGAGCATCTTCATAGAAGCAGGCAGAGGGGAGTTCCAGAGAGGAAACTGGCAAAGGGAATAACATTTTAAATGTAAATACATTAAATATCCCATAAAAAACTGTTGTAATTTTTATAATTATGCATAATTAATCACCTACTAATACATACTAAGCTACTTTTTCATTTTTCTTCTAATCCTACAAATTTGGCCTGTATTTGCCAAGAACCTCTTGAGAAGTTTTTATCAGTGTGATTTTGAAAAACAGTATTAATTTATCTTGGAAGTATTTTTGATATGATTTCTGATTTTGGAATAAACACAGTAAGGGGATTGTAGTTCAAATGTTGTGAACTGCTTTCTGATCCTCCCAGGTACTGGAACTCAATTAAATGGGTTCAAATCCCAGTCTGTATAATTGTAGGTATGATTCTGTATAAAGTTATTTAATTTCCCTTTGTGCCAGATTTGTAGTCATTAAGTGGGGATATGATATTAACTCATTTATTAGTCAATAATCAACTATTAATGTATGATGAAAGTACAATAAATATCTCAATGGTATTCAATGTAAGAAATACTAGCATTCCTGTGTCCTCTTGGAGTGACTGATCATCTGTTGACTGCTCAGCATCTCTCTTCCAAATGTCTGCCAGCCCCTCTCCAGTTACACTGTATTGGTTATTCCTCAGTGAGAGAAAACACACAAATACACAGAACCTTTCAAACTTGTTTACGTTACATCTGCTGACATTCCATTTCTGAAAGCTATTCGTGGAACTCTACCCAATCCCCAAGACAGAAAAACTTTGCTCACTAACATAGACTAAACAAAGTAGATAGTTTTAAGCTTTAGCCTTGTTTGAAGAAAAATTAATTAATAAATTAAAACACTTAACATGGATATAAAGGCACTCAATAGTTTGATAGCAACATTATCCTTGTCATTATCTTTATTTACTTTTAATTTAAACTTGGTTGCCAGTTAACAATGCATGTAAAATGCTGTTTGTTTGCTAAAACCTCAACTGTTAAACAACATGGAAACGCAGCCCCAGTTATTTTTTCTCAGAAAATATAAGATATTTGATTGGTATATTCAGTCTAACCATGTCACCAGACAAATGTAAGAAATTTTGGCCTACGTTTCTCTCTATATGTTTATGTAGAATATTTCTATGGTAAATTTTGAAAAAATACAACTACAAGAGAAAAATGATTTATTTTGGTCCTAGCAGTTTTGGTATCTGGTTGATTTATTTTGCTTTTAGAGATTTCACTCCACACTCCACGGTTGACTGACTCCATTGTTTTGGGGCCATAGTATGACTGAATATCATGCTGGGACGCAGAAGTCAGAGAAATAAATCAGCTCACTTATATGCAGACAGGAAGCAGAGAGAGTGCCTATACTAAAGGCCTCTTCCCCCTTTCTTTTTAGTTTTTCTGATCTCCAGCTTTTTGGATGGCATTGCCAGCTTTCAGGACAGAGTGTTCTCTTTTAGACGTTCTAGAAATGGGCTTATAGACTCACCCAGACATCTGAAAATGAGCTTATAGATTCACCCAGATGTACATTTTGCCAGCCTCCTCAGTATCACTCAGTCCAAGCTGACGAACAAAATTAATTCTCGCATCATTCCCTGCAAGTTTAATTTGAAATTATACAGAGTCAAAGACAGCAAAACTAGAAAAAGATAAATGGGTGGGGAAATGAGGAGACAGTTGCTATTACTCTTCTCAACAGGAGTGATATACTGAGCTTATAATTTACCATTTTGGTTGTAGTAGTTTCATACCGGCTATAAAAACCCCACCTGCTTTCGTATATAATGGCATTGACATATAAAACCACTCTATAGTTGATAAGGCAGGCATCATTATTTATAATTTATACATGAGGTAATTAAGATTCATATTGCATTTACCTTGACAGAATTCTTTAATTAGCAATAGAGCTGTTATTTTAACGTGAGTACTCTGCTTCTTAAACCACTGTTCCTTCCATCAGGCACAGAACACCCTGGATCTGACTTAATTATGGAATAAAATGCATCCAAAGGCTCTGCTGATTAGCAAAGTTGCCACACAATTTCCATCAGTCCTCCTCAACAATCTGTTCACAATCTGAAACTGCAAGTGTTTACATGCCTTGACTTGGAGGAAGGCAGAGTGGGCTGGAGATCAAAGAAAAGGTGCTTCGTTTTTTGGCAATCTGACCAAAAATATTATACAAACATCTCTTGAATTTTGTCTACAGACAGTTAATACATTATATTTATTTACATTTCTAGTTGTATATTCATTTCCAGAAAAACCTACGCGAATATCCAGTTGATTTTACATTATTATAGTGAAAACCTTCACAGCATTAAATAACTGATCTTTCCTTTGTTCATTCCAATGGTGGGCTAGTTTAATAGGTAAATCCATTAAGTTAATTACATATTGAATCTATTGACTGTTCAATTTAAGGGGACATAAACATGGAATTTCATCATTTAACTTCAGATTATTAATATTAATAAAGTTAAGTATTTAATTTATGAACAGAAAATTAATTTAAAGTATTTTATGCAGAGACGTGTACACACAATGAAACAAAGAAGTGTCTAAGAGGCCAAAAAATTACAACAAAAATGATTTTATTGTTCACTCATTCCTTTGTCACAGATTTTAAAATCAGAGTTGTTTTGGCTACCACCATCTTTTGAAATTTTTCCAGTTTTAGAAAAAGAAAACATTTTATTTCTCTTTTCCATTAACCCCCCATATTTTCACATCCTATATCTATCTGATCAATAAGTCCTTTTCATATTGAAGAGTTATTCAAATGTTTGCCCTGTATACCCCTATTACTAGTGCTACATAGGAGCCAACACTATGTCTTCCTGGAAATTTTGCAAAACTATTTAATACATTGACTTTTTTCTAATATGCCTCTATTCTTCTGGCCCACCTGCAGTGTGTCTATCACTTAATATTCTTCAAAATTAATTGGTGTGGAAAAATGTAGAAGGCCTTCCACAGCAGTAGTATAATACGTGAAATCAACACTAGAGAACAGTTTGAAATCATGTGTTTAAATGTAAGCTATGACTCATTAATATCCAAAATTCAATGAAGACATTGACATTCCTTTCAAAAATAAATTTATGTCACTTTACTCAAATGCATCGTCACTGCTTACAAATTAAAATTATATACCTTTATATGGCATAGAAGTAGAAACAATACTAATCTTGCACCCCCGCATCTCTTTGGGACTTATTTATATGATTTCTGGAACTCTATTTCTTCCTTCATAGACTTCACAGAAAATACGATCCATCTGGTGATCTTCTCAGGATATCTGTAAAACAAAGCTGGCAAACATCTTCTGTAACGCACATTTTGTAATTTTATCCATTTTACAAGCTATGTCTTACTGTTATTATTGAAAATGTCTCTCCAATATGCTGAGTTCTGGTCTCAATTCTATTGTGCTTCTTGAATTAATAAGTACACAGTGTCATCAAATCATATCAAATCTTCCAGACTTGGCCTAAGTTCAAATCCTTTTATGCTCTGCTATATTTGTAATAGAGCTATACTGGAAAAAAAAAACAATACAATAATTTAGTTCAAAATATCATGTGATATTCTGAAGCAATCATGGTACTCAGCTATTCTGGTTTTAGTAACCAGGAGAGTATGGCTAAACAAAGTGGCTTCAAGTTTAAGAACACAAATTTCTAACCACTTTAACACTATACTTACTATGTGACCTTGTAAAAGTTACTTAGCTTCTCCGCGCTTCTATTACCTCCTCAGCACAGAAGAGGATGATAAAGCTGGCTTTAACTCACAGGGTTTTATAACAGATTGTTGTAACCCCAAGGTAGGTGCGAGTCACTAATGAAGACTTATAGCTCCCAGTCCCTTGCTAGCATCTCTAATTTCTCTCTAACCTGCATGAGCTGATCACATTAAACATGCTTGACATCCAGGCTCTCTGTCAAAAAAAAAAAATTGTGTAGTGGGATTTGGTATGCAGGTATCAAGTTAAAAATTATGGTTCATTCTATTGCTAACATCACCCCCTGACACAAATCTAGGAATTCTCACCAGCAAGGCTCCACAGGCCTGAGAGTCTCTTTAATGTAAAAAGAAATGAAGGAGATCGCTTTGGGAAAGGATTTTCCTAAATCCTGCATGGAGCTCATAACTCTTCAGCTAGAAGAGGAGACAAAGGAGGCCAAGGTCAGAGCACATCACTTCAGTAAGTATCTCATGCAGAAGCAAATACCTACTCACATCCACAAACACTTGATATCCAAAAGAACCCATCAGCTCGATGTCTTGAAGTCTTTAGTTCCTTTGTGGTTTTGCCTCTACCTGTCAGAGGTGAATGGATATTATTATTCTTTGAATATGCAATGGCTCTCGCAAGCTCACGAGTGGAACACTTGGTCATCAGCTGGTGGCAATGTATAAAAAGCTGTGGAAAGGTTTGAGCACAGGGTCTAACTGGTCAGAGCGTGGAACTTAAGTCGATTAACAACAACAACAAAAAATTCTGTTTCCTTTCAGATTCTGACCTGGGCTATTGAGAAGTCCCAGCCATCCACTCTGGTTACCATTATTTTCACCCATAATTCTTTTGCCAATATAGACTGTACTTCTTAAACTATGAGCCAAAATAAATCCCTCCTCCATTTTTGGGGTGGGGGATCAGGTATGTGACAGTTACCGAAATGTCACTGGACCCAATACTACAATAACCGTCATCAAAAACTGAGAAAACCTCTAATAGTATGCTTTCAAAAATAGTCTTCACTGGCTAGACTGGCTAGATTAAAAAATTCTTTGTTCTGTTAATTTTAGGATTCTACACTCTCTTTTTCTCTTTTCTACCTGTCTTTTCCTACATCTCTTCTTATCTTCCTTCCTTCCCTCTACCTGCTTCTGCTTCTTCCTCTTCCTCTTCCTCCTCCTACTCCTCCTCCTCCTTGTCCTCTTCCTCCTCCTCCTTCTTCTTCATCTTCTTCCTCTGTTTCTTCTTCTTCATTCTCATTTTTTTCATTCTGCCCTGTTTTTAAATAAATGGGCTTCTCCTTCTCAAATTGATTACTTTATTATTTTTACTACTAATTTTGCTTTATTATTAATTTTTAATTATTAATATTATTTAAATATTTCTATCTAGCATGTGACATTTTATTTTTTAAAAAGCTTGTAACAATTGGTCCTTGATAATGGATTCAAATCTATTCTTTTACATATAATTCATCATAGTCTCTGTGATCCATTACTTCATGATTCTTAAATCACAGGTCCTCAGATGGAGAGAATAATGAATACCTTCTGTGTGGATTTACTATAATGTCTATATAAAGGTCAGTGCACAGTGTCCAAGGAATGAGTAAGCACTTCAATAATTCTGATATTTATCATGAATATATTAGCATGATATCAACCTTTATGCACTGGGTGCTGCAGCCAACTCAACATCAACTTAGGAGATAATATTAATTATTTGAAAATTTTACCAGCCAAATGTTGTCTTAATTTAAATTAAAAAATAAAACATAATTAATGTATATAGACCAGGGAAGTTAGAAAGTGCTAATCAAGGCTTTTTTTTTTCATTCCTAGCTTATCAATGAAAATTTGATTAATTGCAATATATTTTATAAAGCTGACCAAATAATGCATTAATGTTTAATATAAGAAATCTAATTCACTATGTTAATCCAAACAAGATACTAAAAATTGATCCACATAAATTTCTTCCATTCTGTTGGTAGTGATAATGAATCAAGCCAAATATGTGTAACCTAACATTGTAAATTTGAAAGGAAATTGTAAGATCATTCCTAATACTGCCTTAATGGCAACCTAGAAAACAAATACATATATAACCCAAATGTATATTCTTTTCTGCACTGGATCTAAGGAAATTTCCATCTGTGGCATTTTAAAAGTATATTGCTAAATGTGTCCTCCATTAGACAATAAGTGAGCAGCCTATAGAAAAGTAAGATCCAGCCTCTTTGACCACCAGCCGCAGGCATTCACCCTGACTCATTCTAATTTTCTTGTCTAAGACTGTATTGAAAACCTTTCTGGCTCATTATCACAGCAGTTGAGAAATTTTATTTTCTGCGTTCTCCTTATATGGGCCATAGAATTTACCTATAATAATCTTTTCTCAATCATGCAGAACATAATAACAACTTGCTTCAATATGCTTATATCCCTCTCTATCCCTAAATTATCTTGACCATTGTCCCACCCAGGAAGATTCACTTTATCCCATTTTTGTCTCACTCGGATACCTTGGGACCATCACTACTGTATGTATCAATGCATGAATTTGAATTATATGCATACTTACTTGTCATTTCCTGGACACTGTCAATGTTTCAGAATGAATAAAGGACAGCATAAGAATGCAATATCATTTATATTCTCCTGAAAATTGTGCTGATACCTTGCCTTTCATTCTTTACTACATTGCTACATTGTACGGGTATTCTAAAGATGATTGTCCTTTTCAGCAAGCATGTTGAATGAAACAGATAGTGCTTTCTGGGAATTGTTGCTCATATTTCTCTAGCTCGGAGTTACAGTCTTCAAGGACACAAACTAAGCCATCAAGAAACCATGCTAGATTTACTGCCTTAAAAATTGCTGCAGTCACTGTTGGCAGAACTCCCATTTCCTAATCTCCAAAATACAGTGAATTCATAGCTGAGCTTAGTGCAGTGTCAGACACAAATATTAGCAAAGGTTTGTACTTTACCGTCCAACTAATGGAAAATGGTACAAATGATGCCAATAACAGTAGCTGGCTTTCTTGTCATCAGGTAAATTTTGAAAAAGGCAAGATCCAAGGGCTGTCTAACTGATTAAGTGAAGGGAAAAATCAGAGCCAGATAATTAATATGCATTCATCCTTCTTTTTTTTATTATTATTATTATTTTTATTAACATTTCAAATGCTATCCCGAAAGTTCCCTGTACCACCCCCCCCCACCGCCCCTGCTCCCCTACCCACCCATTCCCACTTCTTGGCCCTGGCCTTCCCCTGTGCTGGGTCATATAAAGTTTGCAAGACCAAGAAGCCTCTCTTCCCAATGATGGCCGATTAGGCCATCTTCTGCTACATATGCAGCTAGAGAC
>NC_034595.1:6237250-6261458 GCF_900095145.1 Mus pahari
AGAGACAGAGACAGAGAGAGACAGATACACAGAGAGAAGGGGGGAGAGAGAGAGACTGAGATGAGAGATGGGTAGAAGGCAGATACAGGGACAAAGCAGAGGGGGATAATACATGCTAACCATTATAAGGACGAAAATTTTTCTCTTTTAGAGTACAAGTTTCAACATAGCAGATATTCAAAATATTGCTGTTGGCTACATGATAAAAACAGAGTCTCATCAGATACATGCAGAAAATAGCCCAGATCTAGGGAGAGCTTATTGTAAATAATGCTTCTTATCCATGCTTTGCCTGTATACACTATTTAATCTGAAACCATCCCAGAAAGATAGGTCCTAGTATTACTTTAATGCTTCCCCTGTGCTTATATTTTTACATACATTTTGCCTGTGTGGATATTTTCTCACAGTTTTATCCACTGATCAATAGATGTTTTCTCAACCCATGTTTTCTCAATTGCAAGAACTTCTAAAATGTGAGATTTATGGTCTCTGTCTATGTTGTAAATAAGCTTTTGGTTTGTGCTTATATATTTTTTACCTTGGATCTTGTAGAAGAGTAAGCAAGCTTGTACACTTACCTGGCATTACTTTATTAGTCTTCGCGTTTTCTTTTGCTCTGTCTCAGGTATCATCCTTAGATAATGCTATATGACACCAGGATTAGATCCCATTTCAATAACATTTTCTTCCAGAAGTGACTTCATTTTTCACATTTAAAGCTTTAATTTATCTGGCATTTACTACAATATACCGTGTGCAGTATGAATGTAATAATTCTTTTCTCTCCAAATGGCTAGCCATTCCCCCCTAGCATTCATTAAAATAACCATCGTTTTCACCCTTCTGATATAAAATGTCACCTTTATCATAAGCTAAGTTTAATATATTCCTCAGTAGCTGGATGTTGTTGTTTTGTGTCTTGTTTTATTGATCTGCCTCTTTATTCTCATACTGGATAAAATGATATGTTATGTATGTTTCTGTAAATGACAATGGCAAGAGTGAAATGGTCTCCTCTCTATCATAGGTTCTTAATACCAGCAGCTCAGATTGGTTTCAATACAAAAGAAACACAAGAAATGAAAGTAGCAATAGAGAAAGAGCCAAATTTATCTACAGACCCAGTCACTAAGCTACCCAGTATAGAAATCTTTATCTGCATAGCACTCTTTCAATGTAAAATTACATGCTATTATAATAGAAATTTTAGGTATGTAATAGCATATATTGAATACATGATGGAATCAGATTCACCATACCAAAAAAAAAAAAAAAAAAAGAGGTACTTTGACTTTGGATAAACAGTACAAATACTTGTGCCTTCCTATGGCTGATCTGCTCAGAAATTAGACACAACGCTCTAGTGAGATGCCATCTGTGCCCACAGGGAAGGATCATCCTTATGCCTTAGTACACAGACACAGAAAAACCTCAGTGGACATTCTCACGCCCCCCCCCCCCAGTTCACTATTTACACCACATCCTCTCTACACAAGCATGCATCTGTGGGCCTGTATTTTCCTTCATCTAAACTAAGCCTACAGTTCCATAGGTGCCTACATCTTTGTGACCATTCATCAGAAATAAACCTGTAGTTCCATAGGTGCCTACATCTTTGTGACTATTCATCTAAACTAAGCCTACAGTTCCATAGGTGCCTACATCTTTGTGACTATTCATCAGAACTAAACCTACAATTACACATATGCCTTTATCTTTGAATCAACATTCTTTTAAGAAGGCTCCCACATCACAGAACACTTAGTAAATTTCTGTACTTTCCTCTTGCTAATCTGTCTGACTGAGTTAAGGCTTACATTGCTATGATAAAACATCTTAACCAAAAGTAAATTGGGAAAGAAAGGCCCTGTTGCAGTTTATAGTTCTACAGAAGAGTCAAGTCATTAAGGGAATTCAGAGCAAAACCTCAAATAGGTCAGGAATCTAGAGGCAGGAGCTGATGTAGAGGCCATAAGAAATGCTGCTGACTGGCTCATTCTGCCTGGTTTACTCAGCTTGCCTTTTTATATAAACAGGACTTCCAGTTCGGGGGAGTGGCACCACCCACAGTGACCTGGGCCTGTCTATGTCAAACATCATTAAGTAAAAAGCACCACAGGCCGATCTTGTTGAGACCTACTTTTTCCTGTTGAATTTCCTTTTTCTCAAATGACTTTAGTTTGTGTCAAGTTGTCATAAAACTAGCCAGCACGTAATCCAAGTTCTAGGATTTTCAGTGCACAAATTTGGCGTGGGTAAGATGAAGTATGGCTTCCTATGTGGACAGACTTTGTTACAGAATGTGAGAAGACCCAGATTGCTCTATATAAATGTTTTTCTGGTTTTAAGGCAAGATAAACAGAACCATTTTGCCCTGGATTTGGTGTGTGTCTATGATCTCCTAGCCATTAGTGTTCCTTATGATAATCCAGGCCCCTTGAAGTTAAGGGACATCTCTGATTCATCACAATCAACCTTTCTTTCTTGAAAGGTATTTTAATTCCAAAGCTGGAGGGTGAAAGTTCACTGACCCAAATCATCTTGGCCAAACTTATTAAAACAATTTATTAAAGCAAACTTTTTTATTCATATATATAGGTTGTCCCCCTAAGGTGGTGTTCAAGAACCTTTGATGTGAGGAAGACAAGGCTTTTAAAGCTCAGGGGATTCAAAAGAGGCAGGATTAAAGGAGGAGAACATCATAACAAGTCAGGCCTAAGGACCTCCTTAAAACAAAGACATGGTGGCTAAGTGGGCATACCAATGGGTAGCCATGACAACCCTTTTGAAACAATGGGATGAGAGATGGTTAGAATCAACTTTTTGAAGCAAAGATATGATTGCCATTCCCAGAGCAAGCAATACAGAACCATTTGTAGTTAAGATTACAGGTGGTAACCTACACACTTATATGTTTTATATTACTTAAAACTTATGTAAAATGCATTTCCTCTTCTATGTTCTCCATATATTCCAATGTCAGCATTAACTTTTATATTACCTAAAAAATTTTTGAGCCTGAAAACAATCTATTATTGCATACACTGAACAATATTCTTTCCATTGTTTATCATGTAGCTAATAGTTCTTATACTGTGAACATATATTCACACAGATAATGAATTATTAATTTAAAAAAAAAAAAGATTACAGGTGGGCATATCCCAATCTGTGAAGAACAGAGGTTTAGTCATAGACAGAAATTAACCTAGTTTGTCTTTACTATAAAATGGCTTTTAAGCCTTAGATGGAATCAGCCTTGCTCTTCAGTTTGATAAATATTTATTGGCTTAGAAAAAATATAAAATTTAAGAGATTATAGTACAAAATGTTCTTAAGAATAAATAAAAGACAAGAAAATCTCGAAAATCTTTGCCACTTATTCACCCAGTGAGCTTCTCCTCCTTTAATCCAGAGATTTTTCAACTGACTTTATGAGTCTCTTACTGGGGGAAATAATCAATCTCCTTTTAATGTAAATAGGCACTGAAAAGAATCCTCAGTTTCTCAGTACCAAGGAAGCTCTTCATTCAAATTCAAAGCAGGAAAAGGGTATTTTCTGAGCTTAGTGCTTTGAATTTCTACTGTGTCTCAAACAAAATAAGGTTAAAAAAGGCATTAGATGCATAATTACATATTAGTTATTCTTTATGATCTATATAATCAGATACCATCTGGCAACTGGTTTTCAAAAAATACACAATTAACTACAGTATCAAAAGTCAAATGCCACTGTCAAATAAGCTCTTTGGCATTGCCTAGTATAGGGAAGCCCTCTGGGGTTCTCCACTGCATTTGTGAAACACCAGGTAACTTTTAAAAAGAAAAAGAAGTAAGTCTGACCTCTCTTTACTGACCCATACAACCACCAAACCCAGACACTGTTGCAGATGCCAACAAGAGGGATCTGACAGGATCCTGATAATGCTGTCTCCTGAAAGGCTTTGCCAGTGCCTAATACAGAAGTGGATGTTCACAGTCATCTGTTAGACAGAGCACAGGGTCCCCAATGAAGGAGCTAGAGAAAGTACCCAAGTTGCTGAAGGGGTTTGCAGCCCCCTAGGAGGAATAGCAATATGAACTAACCAGTAACCCCAGAGCTCCCTGGAACTAAACCACCAATTAAAGAAAACACATGGTGGGACTCATGGATCTAGCTTTAAAAAAAAAAAAATATTTGTAAGCTAAGTTTTGTTCATGTGAAAGAGAAACAGAAATATCAAAAAGGTAGGGAGGGACCCAGGGAAAGCAAAAGAACCAAAAAATTCAAGTTAAAAATATATTCCTGTGACAGCCATCGTCTGTTTCTAATTAAAGTAGTTCTCCAGGCAAAGAAATGCCTGGTGGCAAAAGAAATGGAACGATGTTACCAGTAGTCTAAAGACAACGCAAACCAAAGTCCTTGTCTTCTTTTAGAAATTAGAAAATGTCTGAACTGTTAGTGCTTTATACCAAAGTGTTTAAGATACCATAGAAATACAGCTAAATAACTCACGTGCCTTGATTAATACAGCAAGAACACTGCATGCAGTATTTTCAGTTTAAGTAGCTGCAGTGTGAAATGAACAAAGCTGACACTATCAGATTTAACATGCAGAGAAATGTTCTGTTTTGTCTTATAATCATTGTGTAGTTTGAGAACGCAGACACATGCAAATGCATGACTATGAAGAGCAACTGTTGGTATCCTGCTTTACAAGTTGTAGCAGGATTAGCACTAGACTAATATTTTCAACAGCGTGCTGCCTCGAAAATGGATTCTATTAAAAGTTTATAAGTTACTCTGGATGGAAATGATATAATTTGCCTTTGCTTCTATAGAGTTCAATGTGCTGAGTTCTATTGATAATGTCCATCCTGAACTGTTGTCTTGTAACAGACATTATATGTTTGAATTGCAAAGAAAAAAATTGTGCATATATTTCTGTGTGTATGTATCCATATATATCTGAAAATACACACACACACACACACAAACACACACACACACACACATGGCATGCATAGAAAAAAGTGAGTATCTACAAAAGAACAAAAGTCAGTTTTGCTTGGGTTTCCTATATAGAGAGAAGTAAAGAGAAAACTTACTGTGTCAAGGAGAAAAACTCGCAAACCATAAAGGTGATGGATTATGCTGTCTTTTAAGTTCCTCTAATGCTATAAATTTTAACCTGGTTAATAGGTTGAAGTCCAAATGACTAATAGTTTCTAAAGGCAACTCTTTTCTTCCAATTCTAAAATTTCACTTTTAGTTGTAGAACCGTGTTTACAAACTTTTTGCAAATAGCTCCCAATAAATGCTTTATGAAGAACAGAAGTCCTTTAAAATTCAGTAAAATCCAGACAAATCATACCTTAAAGCCTTTGCTGTGTTTTTGACACAAACAGCTAGGGCTAAAAGAAAACTAAATCCTGGTTGCATTTAGAACAGTAAGAAGAGATTATTATTCCATAGCTATTGCAATGGCGGGATAAACTGATTTCACTATAGATTGCCGTCAATCCCCCATCCTTTGTGAAGCAGGGGGACCTGCAGTCAAGGAACAGAAAATTGGGACAGTCACTGAAAACAAACAAACAAACAAACAAACAAAGAAAACCGAGTGACAGGTAGTATCAGAAGTGAAAGGAGACACCTGCTCCAGCAAACTTGACAGGATTCTTGCTGGAATAAGTGGTGTGAATAGAAACACTTTGACCCAAGGTCAAGTGCTGGTTAGGATGCAGGTTCAAAGGACCTGAGTGCATGTTTGTTCAAAAGAATGCTGACAACTTAGCAGGCCAATAGCAGAAACAACAGTGTATTGATGCTATTTCAGCCTTTAGCCTAACGGTGGTATACTGTGATCCCAAGAGACAGCGGCACACTGGAGACTGAACGTGGAACTTCACACAAGCACTTGTTCGCCTATAACTCACGAAGAATTCCAGTCGTGTGTTCAAGACTTACTTGTGACTTACCCTGACTCTGAATTTATACAGCTTTAGCACACGTTTTTTAAAGCAATTTCCAATCCCATTATATTGGAGTCTCAATAGATGTCCACTCGTAGCCATTAAACACACGTCAAAAGAAAGACCGAATCCTTTCATGTGCATAATAAATATGATTTGAGCTACCATTCTAACACTTAAGCTTGTTGAAGTTAAGAGATACTTATGTACACACATTACATCTTACTTTTCCTAATGTGATACTGTGTGTTTAGCTCAGAAAATTGATAGAATTTGTACTTTGTCAGGCTCTTTGGAAATTAGTATAAAAAACATACAAATTGTAACGATGACCAGAGGTGAAAGCCTGCTTTTATGTAGTGTAAGACTGTAAATGTTAAAGATTCAAGTATGCCCTAGATCCAAAATGCAAAGATTATAACCTTCATGATGGGATTTAAAATAGGATGATTGGGAGATATGTAAATCACAAAGGTGGAACCATATGGTGGTACTCAGGAGACAGGACACCTTGCTTCTTCTTTGACCTTAACATCTGTGGGTTCAAGATGTTAACAGTTTGCAAACCAAGACAGCCCATGCTGAGAACAAAAATTTTACATATCTCACCATTAGACATGAGACATTCTGCAGTACTCACTGATTGGTGCCTAGCCCAATTGACTTCAGAGAGGCTTCATCTAGCAGCTGATGGAATCAGATGCAGAGATCTATAGCCAAACATTGGGTGGAGCTTGGGGAATCCTGCAGAAGAGGTAGAAGAAGGATTATGGGAGTCTAGGAGAAAAAAATCTAGTTTTAATAAAAGATAAATAAATGAGAGAAAGAAACTTCTTGGGAAAGAAATTCAAAGAACTCAGTAGACGTCCAGAACCTTGGGTAGTACCAAATCACACACACACACACACACACACACACACACACACACACACACACACACATATATATAATATATATATATATAATATATTTGCCTATATCCATATATACCTATTTTGAAATTTAATATATAAATTAGACACTGAAATAAATTAATGGCTAACAATAAAATATTGAAATAAAGGCAAAAACACATAAAAATATTATAACAGGAAATCTAAATTTGTAGTAAGCAGGATCTGTGCATGTTGCTGTCTCTCTGAGTTCATATGTGTATCATATTGTTGCATCTAGAAGCCTTTATTTCCTTGATGTGTTCCATCAACACTGGCCTTTAAAATTTTTCCACTTCCCCATTCCCCACAGCTACATGTTTCTATTCAGTTTCCTGACCCTCTGTTTTTCTCTCCTGTGGCTTCCAATGCCTGACCCTGCTCCCCACTTTTCCCTCCCCCTCCTCGCTCTCTCCCACATTCCTCCCTCCCTCTACTTCCTGTGATTGTTTTATTTCCTATTCTATGTAGAATTGAAGCAACTACAGTCTGGTCTTCCTTCTTCTTAAGCTCCAAATGGTTTGTGGGTTGTATCATGGGCTTTCTGAGCTTTTGGGCTACAATCAACTTAGCAGTGAGTACATACTATGCATGTTCTTTTGTGTCTGGGCTACCTTATTTGAGATGATATTTTATAGTTCCATGCATTTGGCTGAAAATTTCATGAAGTCATTGTTTTTAATATCTGAGCAGCACTCCATTGTGTAAATGTAGCACAATTTCTGCATCCATTTTTCTGTTGAGGGGCATTTAGATTGTTTCCAGCTTCTGCCTATTACAAATAAGGCTGCTATAAACACAGTGGAGCAAGCATCCTTGTTATGTGTTGGAGCATCTTTTGTCTATATGCCCAGTAGAGGTAAAGCTGGGAACTAGGGGTAGCCACTAGAAAGTCCCAGACTCCATGGAAGCCAGAGGCTCCCAGGACCCAACAGGGATGACTTTAGCTGAAATACCCAACGAAAGGGAGATACAACCTGTAGAGACCGCCTCCAGTAGATAGGCACCGCTCTCAGTTGAGGGATGGGGTCACCAATGCATCTCAAAACTGTTAACCCAGATAGTGGAAAGACAATGACAGAAGAAAGACCATCCAGAGACTACCTAGGGATCCACCCCATCTGCAGACACCAAACGCCCACAGTATTGCTGACATCAAGAAGTGCTTGCTGGCAGGAGCCTGTTATGGCTATTCCCTGAGAGATTCTATCAGCACCTGACCAATACAGATGCAGATACAACCAACCATCGGGCTGAGCCAGGTACCCCAGTGGAAGAACTAGGGGAAGGACCGAAGGAGCTGAGGGGATTGAAACCGCATGAGAAGAACAATAGCAACTAACCCAATCATCCAGATCTTCCAGGGACTAAACCACCAGCCAAAGAGTATATATGGATGGAGCCATGGCTCCAAATACATATGTAGCAGAGGATGGCCTTATCTGACATCAATGGAAGGGGAGATCCTTGGTCCTATGGAGGCTTGATGGGGAGAGTGGAGAGGAGGGATGGGATGGGAGGATTGTGGAGGGGCAACTGGGAAGGGATAGATCCTTTGAAATGTAAAAGAATAAACTGATTAATAAAGAAAAAGAAAACAATCTTTCTACCTCCTCTTCTTCAGCGTTCCCTGGTGAGGAGGAGTTGATAGAGACATCCCATTTAAGATTACGTGTCCCAAGGTCTCTTACTCTCTTCACTTGTCCATTTATGGTTCTCTGTATTTGTTTCCATCTACTACAGGAGGAAGCTTCTATGATGGTTGTGGAGTAAGACATTGATCTATGAGTGTGGCAGAATGTCATTGAGAGTCATTTTGTTGGCTTGTTCATAAGCAGAAAGGTAACATTTGGTTGCTCTTTAGGTCACTGGCCTATCTAGACTTAAGTTCTTGGTCACCCAAGCACTGCCGAGAAAAGTCCATCTTATAGAATGCTCCTTAATTCCAATCGGATAGCAGTTGGTTACTCCCACAACTTTTGTGCCACCATTGTACGAGCGTATCTTGCAAACAGATAGATCATAGATTATAGACTGAAGCATTTGTAGTTTACCTTTGTCTCATTGTAGCACACAGAGTGTCTTCCAGTACCAGCTTGACCTCTCTATGTTCAATGAGATACTTAAGTGTTGTCTTCAGAAATAGGGCTTACCATCTGTTTGTAGATAGTAACCAGTAGCCTTAGTAATAGCCTGAATTGTTTGGGAGTTACCACAGGGTACCTTTGGGCAACAACTCAATTAGATGAAGCTATTCCTGGAACCTGGGGTTTGAAGTGATGGCAACAGATGTCTAGCTGGACTTTTGTTGTCCCTATTGTTTGTTACTTTCATTTATACTTCTTTCAGGCTGCATTATGTGTTCACACCATTCCTCAAATGGCCCTTGGTTTTAGCAGCCCTTCCCTGTATTCCCTCCAAACACTATTCTTTCCTCCCCTTCCCTGATTGATTTTTTTCCATTCCGGACTCTCGCCTACCCCCTGTCCATTTATAACGATCTATTCTATTATCCTTTTCTGGCAAGATCCTTCCCCCACCCCAAATCCATTACTCTAAACCAAGCCTCTGTGGTTATATGCATTGTAGCCTGCTTATTGAAGACTTAACAGGTGATATCCACATATGATCAAATAAATACCATATTTGACCTATTGTGTTGGGGTGGGGTTATCTCACTCAAAATGTTTCCCCTGGCTTTATTCTTTTATATGTGAATATCATGATTTAATTTATTTTTGTTAACTGCTAGGGAAAATGTATCATATTTTCTCTATCCATTCATCCATTGATGAACATCTAAGCTATTTCCAAACTCTGACTATTTTGAATAGAGTAGTGATGAATATGGTTGAGAAATTGAGAAAGTGACTCTGTAGTAGGCCATAGAGTCCTTTGGGTATATACCCCAAAGTAGTATTGCTAGATCTTGAAGTAGGTCAATTCCCAGCTTCTTGAAGAAATGCTACATTGATTTCCAAAGTGGCTGTACAAGTTTGCGTATCACTAGCAATGCATGAATGTTCTCCTTATTCTACATTCTTACCAACATAAGCTGTCATTTGTTTTATTGATCTTTGGCACTCTGAGGGGTTTAAGATGAAATTTCCAAGTAATTTTGATTTGCATTTCCCTGATGACTGTTTGTCATTATGTTTAATTGAGGAGAAAGCCCAGGTTCTAACTTTTCTTTAACTTCTGGTATGGTTTAATAAACTATTGTAATTATCTTTAATAAGACCTAAGTATATTTCTAAGTTCTAATGTGAACTAAGCATATTATTAAATCTCTCTCCCAACTGTTTCCATAGCCTATGAGCATCCCATTGAGAATGAGAGCACAACTTAGCAAAATTAATTTCATCAAGATTTAAAATTCTTTACCTTTGACCCTAGCCCAAATGGAGGAAAATCAGAATTCTCATCACTCTAGGTATATGTGCTTAGTTATACGTAGAAAAACCAAAGGTCCTGAGGAATGCTATATCATCTGTGACTGCTCTAGCAGAGGTGAATAGTTCTTTGGATACGTTCTGGTGGCCCAAAAAGTCTCATGTCCTATTCTATTACGTTTCCTGAAAATATATCAAAATTCTTTCTTTGTTAGGTTTAAATGAGTAGCAATGTTGCTAGCTTAAAGATTGAGAAGGTCATTGTGGCCATATCATCACATCACACCACTAAAGGCCTTCATGTTTTGTAAACTTTATATAATAGTTGTGCTAAATTTGAGAATCTCATCGTAACTTTTAGTCCTTTCTGTACAACCTACTTTGGTACGTAGAAGTTTCCATCTTTTTTGCTTTACTTGCTCATTGTTGAAAAGTCAGGATGCAGCAGGGCATTTCTGATAGACCCAACAGGAGTTACTGGTATAGGGACATTAAGCCAGTGAGTCCCTTGCACTTGGGGCTACTGATATGTGGCAATGAGCTCTGAATCTTCACTGTTTGCTTTTTGAGCTCTGCTCAAATATCCTAGTCTCTTGAACAAGGAAGGACAAGAATCCCAGTGTACAAAACATGGATGCTATAGGGCAGTTTTGAAAGATAGTTCTGGAACAGAGTCCTGCTGATCCTATTCACTTGCTCAAAACAGATTCTAAGCACAGTTCAAAAATCTAGAGCAATTGACAACTCTATTGCATGACTAGAAAGAGAGTGACTTCCTGTGAGCCAACTCTAAACTAAATCTCTTTAGCTGTGACCAAAGCTTCTTTGAGTGACATATGGTAATAGTCATGGAACAGTTAGACCAATATGTCCATCTATTCCATTTATCAGCCCTAAGGATAAAATATTCAGCTTAACATAAAATTTTAAAATATTATACTTCAATATTGAAAATCATTAAAAACATTATATAAACTCACCATAACAACGACACTTGTATTATGGGAACCTCTTACACGGGAACTAGTTGCATGTTTAATTGTTGTTTTTATTAACTTTAAGCACCTGTGGCAGGTTGTTGAACAAGTTTCCAGAAAACCAATTTCATTTTGCATAAATGGACTAAAATTTAAAACCATAATTAGCTTATAAATATAGTAATTCATTTTTGGAAAAAATAAAACACCCTGCTTGCTATCACTAGGAAGGAAAACCAATTATAACTGAAAATCTGCCTTGACAGACAACTGAGCTAGCTAGTAATATCCACATACTACCAGTAGTGAACTTCATTGAATTTACATCATTATGAGTTCCGGATAAGAAAAGGTGAGAACATTTTAATTACCGTACATTCATCATTTCTCCTACTTTTAAGGAATCCATAATACTTTCTGAAATTGGCCTATCTTATCATAATTGTGCTTAAACATTTCAGGGTTTAAACTTCCTCAAAGGCATTATATTAGATCAAGTTGATCCTCAGAAAATCACAAAGTATAACCTAATGATTTTATGACCTTCTAGCTCATCAATAGTTTACCTCAGCTTAACATTTAAATTATCTGAATGCTTTCCTTGCAGAGCAAAGTAAGAAAATGCAATACTTCTTGCTAAAATTATTCCTCTCTTCTCCTTTCTTCTACCTGCTCTTTCCAGATCACAGTGGTTATCTACATTTAGATGGTTTGTGCAGATTAATTGGGGTAAGACATGAGTTAAACTACTGTTAAAGCTCCCTTAATCCTTTAATTCAGAGAGAGTTACAGATGCTGTCTAAAATCTAACTTATCCTGCTAAAAGGGTTATGGGAACTATTTCTCTTGTTATGAGAACTTGAAGATTTCATGGCCAGAGTTTCTATTTCTTACCTTTGATTTAGTCCTTAGAATTACATATGCAATGATCACATGTTTCCACAGTCATTGAGTTCATATGTGCATCAGTCCTATTACATCTGGAAAAAGCTGCTTCCTGGAAGTCAAGCTTCCTAGGAGGAGCTCAAAGAAAGGATAAAATATGACTAGAATACATTGTATGAGATTCTCAAAAGTAAATGAAATCATAGAATAAAAATACATAGAACAGGTGACCTCTCCCACAACAGTGCAAAGGCTGAACAAGAGAGGAATAAACCAAACACAGCATTCTTCCTAAGCCCTCCTGTAATTTACAAGTTTAGAAAGTTATAGAAAATACCTTCCTAACAATTAATTTATAGAATCAGCAATTTGCAGCTTTGTATATTTTTTCTTTTTTATTATTTTTATATTGGGCTTTGGTGATTGTGAACATGAAAGTTATAGAAAAGACCTTCCTAACAATTAATTTATAGAATCAGTGATTCGCAGCTTTGTATATTTTTTCTTTTTTATTATTTTTATATTGGGCTTTGGTGATTGTGAACATGATAATAATTAATATTAATTACACATTCCTCAGAGTTTAACTCTCCTTACACCTGACCTTATATGTTTCAACCTAAATGGCAACTTAAAAACAATCTCCTCTGGTGTCTAATTACCTACCTACTCCTGACACAATAGGTTTTCACTCTCAATAACAGCATTTCTAGCAGTTTCCTTGGTTGCTCTGGCTAAGCACTAACAGAGATGGCTTAAAGTTGTAAAGGCTTGCTACCATACAATTCTGGATCTTAAAATTATGAACCTGGGGGGATTTCAAAGTTTATTTTTTTCTGAAGGTTTTTAAGAGGTCTCAGCTCTCATTTTTAAAAAGAAAAAAACATGATAATTTTATTAACTCTAAAATTTTCAGAAAATATATTTTCACGGTATTTACCACACAACTTCTTCCAGAACCATCCTCACCTCTCTAACCACCCAGCTTCATGATTTCTCCTTTTGTTGTTTAAAAGCCATTGAGCCCAATTTGTTGTAGGGTTTTAAGCTATTGTCCTCCCCTGCCTTCTCAACCCTCACCCCATCAGTTACCAGTATGTTACAGTTTGAGGGTAAAAGGTTCCCATAGATTCAATATGGACACTCAAGATCTAGCTGGTGGCACTATTTGGGAATGTTCAGGAAACTTTCAAAGGTGGATCCAAGATGGAGGACTGGGTCACTGCAAGCAAGTCTTTGAAAATTATATTCAATTCTCTTTCCAGACAGAGTTTCCAGGTTCCTGACTATAAGATATAAGTAGCCTTTGCCATGCAACTACCCAGCAAAAAGTTGTTGTATCTATGATGTGTTCACTAAAATGACGAATAAAATTACCTGCAAAGTCATGAGTCAACTCTGGTGGCTTGAATAAGAATGGTTCCCATAGGTCTGTAAGGGGTGGCACTATTAGGAGTCTCGCCCTGTTGAAGTAGGTGTGGTCTTGTTGAAAGAAGTATGTCAATGTGAGGGTGGGCTTTGAGGTCTCAGATGTTCAAATTTGGCATAGTATGCCATGCATCTTTGTATGTGGATCAAGACGTAGAATGCTCAGTTCCTCCTCCAGCAACATCTGCCCTAATGCTGCCATGTTTCCTGCCACGAATGGACTAAAACTCTGAAACTGTAAGCTACCCATAATTAAACACATTTCTTTATAAGAGTTACTGTGATCATGATGTCTTTTCATAACAATAGAACACTGACTAAGACATGAAACCACCTTTCTCCTTTTCAGCTGTATCAGGTAGTTGGTGACTGGGATGAGGAAATAACCAAGACCTGACCCTGACCGTCTTTGGCAGTTCTGAACTTGTAGTTGTGACCTTTTAAAATTTGTTGTTTGTTTCTAAACTTTATTTATGAATTAATGCAAAACATCTCAGACCAGTGTGTCTTAATCCTTCTCCTCCTCCTCCTCCTCCTCCTCCTCCCCCCCCACTCCTCTTCTGCATCCTGGTTAATCTGGAAGGAGCACTTTTTGCTGTTTGCAACAACACAATCCGTTTTGGAGATTGTTCATCAAATATTTTTTGCTGAGATATTTTAAATACCTTTTGGAGAAAGGCACCTATGAAATAATAACAATCTTGCTCTAATTCTGTTTGATGGTCACAACACCTACCCCAAGACTGCCAGCTTTTCATTCCCCTTGATTCTCTTCTTGGGGAACTGCTTCAAACTGGCAGCACCCCTTATTCCCCCTTCTACAGGTTGAGCGCAATCAAGGGTGAACTTCAAAACCTGCTTCCTGCTCCCCCCACCTTTGCACGAGCTTTTTGATGGTGCCATGGTGGCAGAGGAGTGACCTTCTCATTTTTGCCACCATTTTCAAATGATATTCTCACAGCATCTCTGTGTCCTAATATCTTACAGGTGAGTCATATTGGATTATATCTACCAGATGATTGTATTTCTAAATAAGAGCAAGTCCATAAATAGTAAAGATTAATAGACTCATCATCTTTACAAAGTATGCAGGTACAGCTATGGTATCAAAGATTCTGAGAATTCTCATTTCCACTGTGCAAAACCACTGTTCCTTCTGGCCCCTTAAATTGAGATTTTAAGGATGGACTGAATTTTGTCCAACATATTATGATCCTGATCGATCTATTTTCTGGTGACTGTTTCTCTCTCTCTCTCTCTCTCTCTCTCTCTCTCTCTCTCTCTCTCTCTCTCTCTTTCTCGGTTATTAATAGAATTTTTCTTTGTGCACTGTGCGTAGCAATATTTGATATTCAGATCACCTTGGTTACGAATTACATACAAAGAGTTCTTGAGTTAGCACTGGGAGTAGAATCCTCTCTGTTACTAAAAGAGATTTACATCATGAGAAAGGAGAATTTCTTTGGGTTTTGAGCCACAATTGTATTGCAAGTAGTTTCTTAACTTGACTACATTGATGTTAATAAAACACATTTTCTTATCATATTTTCTGAATTCACCAGAATCCAATATAAGCATGACAAAAAACAATACCTGCCTCATTTCCTCTCTTACCTCAGTCATCAGAAGACTGATAGTAATGGTGAGAAAACAATAAAATTTGGCAGATATACAAATGAATAGATGCAGAATGAGGTGTATTACTGGGCTATGTCTTTTTCTTCTCTATATTTACTGTTGTACTTTTTGTTTCTACAGTACTGAGAGTTAAACCTAAAACTCTTGCATTTACTAAGCAAGTGCCTTGCCACTGTGCTATACAGTCTTAGCACTTTTTAAAAGAAATGTTACATTTTGAAAAGTAGTCTCATTTAGTCTCTAAAGTGAGCTTAAAAATCCTGCCTTAATCCAGGTTGGCCTTTAACCCACAATCTTCTTGTCTCAGACTCCAAGTACCCAGGCTTATAAAACTATGCCAACAGGTCAAGTTTCTTCTTTGTGTTTTATGCAAGCTTTTACTTTAATTTAAAAATTCATCTTGTTTCTGAAATTCAAAAATTGAGATTCTTCTTGGGTAAAAATGAACTTTGGAGAAAATCAGTTTTATGATTAAATACTGGTTCAAATTAAAAACTGAATGATTTGTGGTAAGGCATTGATTCATTTCAAACCATATTTCTCATTAATGAGATGGGACAAATAAAACTGCTGATTACTTAAGAACTAAATACAATCATATAAGGTAAACAATCTGTATTTTGTCTCTTTACATTGCATCATTTTTCTGTGGCTCAAAATGCCTAGAATAATAAAAATCATAAAGATTAAAAGTATTCAATAATTCATATCTTTCAATAGTAAGAAATAATACTATTTCAAAATGACTAATTTCCTATGGGTTTAGTTTAAATTAAATACATTATTACATTTTTCACAAATTGTAATTACCCAAATGAATATTTTTAAATTACATTTTAATTGAAAAGTCTTCCTGATGGATATAAATTTCTCATATCTTTTGTAGTTCCAATTTTAGAAATGGACATGTAGGTGGTCTGTGGCATATCAATTATATCAGCAAAACTGATAGCCGCAGAATTAATGGGTTTATAATTTCTTAAGCTATATAGTATCTTTTCTTTGTGTGTAAGTCGCTCAGTGACAAAAATTGATAATGAAATGAATAAATAAAAGTACTTAAAGTGTGAATTGTGGGCTTGTTCCATTTCATTTGTCTTATCAAAGCGAAGTCTCGTGTAGTCAAGCCAGCCTCAGACTCATTGTGCAGCAGAGGAAAACTGGAACTGCTGATCATCCTGGCTCTTCCTCTAAAGTGCTAGGATTAAAGATGGATCCATGCCACCATGCCCAGCTACAAGTGTATTTTCTCTCTCTGTCTCTTTGTCTCTTTGTCTCTTTTTGTCTCTCTGTCTCTCTGTCTCTCTGTCTCTCTGTCTCTGTCTCTCTCTCCCTCTCCCTCTCTGTCCCCTCCCCCTCCTCCTCTCCCTCCCCTCCCCCTCCTCCTCTCCCTCCCCTCCCCCTCTTCCTCCGTGTGTGTGTGTGTGTGTGTGTGTGTGTGTGTGTGTGTGTGTGTGTTTGTTTACATGTGTTTGTGTGCATGCTTAGTTACATAGGCATGTGGAAAAGCCAGAGGTTCACACTAGACTGTCTTTCTCAACCATGTATTCACCTAAAATCTGTGACAGTGTCTCTCATTAAACCTTAAATTCAAAATTTTTCCTAGCCTGACTGTCAAGTCCCTGGGATTCACTTATATCCTCCATCCTAGCCTAGGATCAAGGCCCCAGTTTTTTTTTTTTTTTTAATTAACTTTACATCTTGATCATAGGCCTACCCCTTCCTCTCTTCCAATCCTACCCTTACAAACCCCTCTTCCATTATCCCCTTCCCTTCTCCTCAGAGAACAACTTCCATTACCTACTTCCCTTCTCCTCATGAAGAACAAGCTACACATCTATTACAAATGTGTAGGGGGGGGGTCTAGATTCAGCTCCTGCACAATCCCTAGTTGGTGGCGCAGGCTTTGTGAATCCCCATGGTCCCAGGTTAGTTGACTCTGTAGCTCTTCTTTTGGTGTCTTCTTGTGGTGCTCACTTCTATCCCCCACTCTTCCACAAGACTTCCCAGATTGTGCCTGATGTTTGGCTGTGGAATCTCTGAATATGCCCCCATTTGCTGCTGGATGAAGCCACTCAGGGAACAATTGTGGTAGGTTCTTGTCTGCAAGAATAGCAGAATATCATTAAGAGTGTCAGGAGTTGGCTCTCACATGGGATGGGTCTCAAGTTGAGGCAGTCATTGGTTGGCTGTTCCCTCTATTTCTACTCTCTATAGGCAAAGCAAATTTTGGGTTGAGGGTTTTGTGGGTGGATTGATGTCCTCTTCCTTACTCTGGAACTCCTGCTGGGTAGGTGGCCAGTTCAGGCTCTGTATTCCCCTCTGGTAGGACTCTAAGTCACCCCCATAGACTCCCTGTATCCTCTCCTGTCCCAGGCCTTAACCTAGTCTATCAACTAGTCACCAGAGATACCCCCTGCCAATTTCCTGTCCCACTCTCAGCTCTCTCTCACCCCCCTCTAAATCCCCCACCGATGTTAGTACCACCCAGATGCCTTTCTTCACCTCCTCTCTTACCCAGTTCCCTTCCTCCATTTACCTCCAAGATGACATTATACACCCATCAGAATGGCTAAGATCAAATACTCAAGTAATAGCACATATTGAAGAGGATGCAGAAAAGGGGAAACACTCTTCTATGCCTGGTGGTAGTACAATCTTGTACAACTGCTTTAGAAATCAATCTGTCAGTTTCTCAGGAAACTGGGAATAGTTCTAACTCAAGACCAAGCTAAACCACCCCTGGTCAAAAACCCAAAAGATGCCTCACTATAACACAGGGAGACTTGCTTAACTATGTTCATAGCAGGTTTATTCATAATAGCCAGAAAATGGAAACAACCTAGATGTCTCTTAAGTGAAGAATGGATAAAGACAATGTGGTACATCTACACAGCAGAATACTATTCAGTTATTAAAAAACAAGTATATCATGAATTTTGCAGGTCAATGGATGGAACTTGATAATCATCCTGAGTGAGGTAACCCATAGCCAGAAAGGTATGTATGATATATACTCCCTTATAAATGAACATTAGCCATGAAGGACCAGACAACCATGCTACAATCCACAAACTCAAAGAACCTGAATAATAAGGAAGTCCCAAGGGAGAATGCATAGATCTTACACCCACTTTTTTACATGATTCTGGGGGCATTCATTTCAGGTTCTCTAGTTTTAAACTCATTTATTTTACTCATTGAGCCATCTTCCCAGCCCCAAGAATTGCATGTTTCAATGGGATTCTTACCCCACATGGTCAGATTAAAGAAATTTGAAAGGTTCCACTGTGAGTGGAAATGTGACCCTTGGTAAACAGAGGTGGCCAGTACAAATCTTCCACTAGCCACTTACCAACACTTCAGATTCTGAAGAGAATTAAATGAGTAGTGGCTCTTGGGATGTATTCAAATACAAACGAATTAAATAGACATTACTAAATAAACTTTATTGTGTTCAGTGACATTTTTATTATAGTTATTCACACACATTAACTGCATTATTTAATGAGTTTTATCATAATGTTTCCATGAAAGTATATATCATGCCTCAGTGATATACAACCTCTGTTCTATTCTATCAATCCCTCAGCTCCCTTCCCATTCCTAACAGCACCTTTCCTACTTCCAGATTATCTTTTTTTATTTGTCTTCACTTTGTTTTTAATTGTTTCTTTTAATTTAAACATATGAAAGAAGATATGCCCATCTTTTTGTACCTGGGCTTATTTCATTACCATGAGACTCTGAAGGTCCGTCAATTTTACTGAAAATGTGCTATATAGATATCTATATCTTTGTAGGCAAATAACCCTCCACTGTGTATAAGGAGGAGTTTTCTTTACTTATGTGCATGTTAATGAGTTCTTAGGCTGATTCTTTATCTGAGCTCTTGTGAGGGATGCTCATATAAGCACATGAATCTTATTATACTTCATTTTCTATGACTCAAAACTTTCATGTAAACTTTGCCCTGTGTTGAGTTGGGCTAAGCTTCAATTATGTGGCAGTTATTTTAATCATGCTTCCTAACATATAGAGCAGCAACTTAGTAAATAGACATCTTAAAGCTTTCCTCACACCCTCATTCATATTCATGGAGTTCTGTGTATTTGATGGTGTGAAATTTCACTCAAGAAAGTCCAGAAAAAAACTGTCAGGAGATGGATCCAATATCTCTAAAACACAGAATAGAACTGACCTAAACATACTTCCCAACTTACACATAGCATGTTGTTTATCATTACTGGTGACTAAAATATTTACTGGTTTAAATATTTTAATCAAATAAATTTGTGATTGCACAGCTCTGTGAGAAGTGTCAAAATTTGATATAAACACACATGCACATGTAATAGGTATGACCAATGAAATTTCATGTTACTTGGGTATGATTGATACTTTCAGTGTCATGCTGACTATATACTAAAACTTCTAAATTATTAATAAAATTATCATCTCAGAAATCTGGAAAATGTTATCTGTAGCCCAGAAAATGCGGATGTAGCTCTCTGCTTAAATTTCCCTTTGAGACAGGGGAAAATTTGAGATATGTGCTCAGAATCTGAGGTTACATTAGAATGGCCCATATCCTACTAAAGAATATGAAAGCTCAGGGTGGTATAAAAGTATCTTTAAGGGACAAAACAATACTGAATATAACAAGACAGACCATATCACTAGATATATTGGAGATATTCTGAGATTCGATACTAAGGTTTTTAGCAAATGCACAATAAGAAATAAAAGAACAAGCTCAGATGATCCACAGTAGAGATGACTGGACACCTTAATTGCAATCCTTTGTAAATTACACAGGTGCATATGCTCAGAACTTCAAACTGGAGCATAACAGAGCAATACTCTGAATTCCAGTTCTAGCTAAATATTATCAGTGTGTATAATCTATACACTTTAGTAACCTTGATATCCACAAAGAGTTTTAAAAACTTAAGAACTGTAATTATAAGCAAAACAGCAAAACAAAGGGTGATTTGGGCAACTCAGAAGTTGTCACATCTTTATTATTTGCATTATAAACCTCAAGTTTCTCATAACCATCTCTGCTATCTCATAGATGTAATTAAAACGCAGCAATTACAATCTATGTTTTAGTTAATTTCAAAAAAATGTCTACTATAACATTGCACACCTTTAATGCCAGCCTTGGGAGGCATGAAGACTAAAAATTTGAGACCAAAACGGATTATGAAGTGAGATCAAGACCAGAAGATCCAGTCTCCAAAGGTAAGGAACAACAAATAAATATGAATGTTCTATGTAGGAACAAGCAGAGTGAACAGGGCAAGGCTATCATCGATGCTTTGTATTCTTCAGGGCAACCAACATATCCCAAATACAACTACCTTCAATAATTTCAGCCAACTGAAATAAATTAAGGAATTTATGAGGAACATGAATCCCAGAAGTTATTTGTATACAAGCATAACTCCTCTTGGCAGTTAATTGTAACCTCCACTCTTTTTGTAAGGTCATACCAATAGAGTCAGTTTGGAGTGCCACTATCAGTGAACACACTTGAAACATTGAAAGACTTGCTCGCCATCAAGTCAGTACTTGTAACTGACATTGATAAATACATATTTTCACTGTCTTCAATGTGGTTCTTATTATTTAAAACTTGGTGTTTTATAACTCCCCCAAATTAAGCATAAATTATTAGATAGAGGTTGCTATTTTCTAATAGACAAATGTACTTTTCTTATATTAAAAGTACATTGCAATTAGCCAGGACTACACAGAGAAACCCTGTCTCGAAAAACCAAATAAAAAAAAAAGTAATTTCTGATAGTGTCATATGATCATCCCCTACTACAAGCTCCATGATTATCTTTTAACAATTTGTTTGAATTAGAATCGCTAATTCATTTTCAACAACAGACAACAATGTATCTGGATAGCAGTCACTGAACAAATGAAGCAATAACTCTTTCGATCCTGTTATAGTAACTCTCAAATCCACCAATCAATTATCCAGAAAAAAATATGTCTATTCAGAGAAAATTCTGGATGATTTGATACTTCACTTTTTAGATTTTTTTGGCTAGAGAAAAAGTAACTTAGTTTTCACCTGACAGTGTCCTTACATTAAATTTTGTGTTTATGCAATTGCATTGCTATCCATGCTGAAAGAATTGCTCAGAGCTTAGAGTTTCTAAACAATAACCACTGTAGATTATGAGATAAGAGGAACTATCCCACTGTGATAATAAAAAAAACAATAGGAGGGTAAATCTTAGAAAACTGAAGAAGGTGGAAAATAAAATATTAGAAGAGATAAAGGTAATTAAATTTAAGAAGTGACATATTTCTTTATGATATCAAAATTAATCTTCTGATGAAATGTGTCAAAAGTATCTATTGGTATAGATAGAGGCACCATAAACACTGGCACTGCAGACAAAAAAATATAAACTTAACTTTGTACTCAGCTCCTACATTTGTGACTTTAGGAAACCTTGTTAAATGTTTTAACTCTCATATTTTGTTCTGCCTTAACTGTTTTGATTTTTTTTCATTTTTTATTGGATATTTTCTTTATTTACTTTTTAAATGTTATGCCCTTCAATGATTTTCCCCTGGAAACTCCCTACCCCATCTCCCCTCTCCCTGCTTCTATGAGGGTATTCCAACACATACACACTCCCACCTCCCCACCCTCTAATTCCCCTATATTGGGGTATCAAGCCTTCACACCACTAAGGCCCTCTTCTCACACTGATGTATGACAAGGCCATCCTGTGCTGCATATACAGCTGGAGCCATGGATTATGACGTGTGTACTCCTTGGTTGGTGGTTTAGACCCTCAGAGCTCTGGGGGTACTGGTTGGTTCATATTGTTGTTCCTTCTATGGGGCTACAAACCCTGTCAGCTCCTTGGGTCCTTTTTCTAGCTCCTCCACTGGTGACCCAGTGCTCAGTCCAATGGTTGGCTGAGACCATCTGTCTCTATTTGTCAGGCACTTGTAGAGGCCCTCAGGAGACAGCTATCAGGCTCCTGTCAGCAAGTACTTGCAGGCATCCACAGTAGTGTCTGGGTTTGGATATGGGATGGATCCCCAGGTGGGTCAGTCTCTGGATGGCCTTTCCTTCAGTCTCTGCTCTACACTTTGTCTCTGTAACTCCTTCCATGGTTTTTTCGTTCCCCCTTCTTAGAAGGACTGAAACATCCACATTTTGCTCTTCCTTCATCTTGATCTTCATGTGGTCTGTGAATTGTATCTTGGGTATTCCGAGTTTCTGGGCTAATATCCACTTATAGGTAGTGCATACCATGTGTGTTTGTGATTGGGTTACCTCACCCAGGATGATAATTTCTAGTTCAATCCATTTGCCTAAGAATTTCATAAATTCATCATTTTTGATACCTGTGTAGTACTCCATTGTGTAAATGTACCACATTTTCTGTATCCATTCCTCTGCTGAAGGACATCTGAGTTTTTTACAGCTTCTGACTCTAATAAATAAGACTGTTATGAACATAATGGAGGATGTGTTCTTGTTATATGCTGTAGAATCTTTTGGGTATATGCCCAGGAGTGGTATAGGTGGCTACTTGGGTAATGCTTTGTCCCATTTTCTGAGGAACCACCAAATTGATTTCCTGAGTCACTGTACCAGCTTGCAATCCCACCAGCAAAGGAAGAGTGTTTCTCTTTCTCCACATCCTCAGCAGCATCTGCTGTCACCTGAGTTTTTGATCTTAGCCATTCTGACTAGTGTGAGGTGGAATCTCAGGGTTGTTTTGGTTTGCATTTCCCTGATGACTGAGGATGATGAACGTTTCTTTAGGTGCTTCACAGCCATTTGATATTCCTCAGTTGAAAATTCTTTGTTTAGCTCTGTAGCCCATTTTTAGTAAGAGTTATTTGATTCTCTGGAGTCTAACTTCTGGAGTTCATTTTTTATATTGGATATTAGCCCGCTATCAGATGTAGGGTTGGTAAAAATCTTTTCCAAAATCTCTTGGTTGCCATTTTGTCCAATTACAGTGTCCTTTGCCTTATAGAAGTTTTGCAATTTTATGAGGTCCCATTTGTCAATTCTTTATCTTAGAACATAAGCCATTGGTGTTCTGTTCAGGAACTTTCCCCCTATGTCTGTGTATTCGAAGCTCTTCCCCACTTTCTCTTTCATTAGTTTCAGTATATCTGGTTTCATGTGCAGTTCCGTGATCCACTAGAATTGAGCTTTGTACAAGGAGATAAGAAGACACATGATTGTAGACAAATTAGTATTTGCATATAAAAAAAGAATTGAAGATCCAGAAATGAANCCACACCCCTATGGTCACCTGATCTTTGACAAAGGTACTATAACTGTTCAGTGGAAAAAAAAGTAGCATTTACAACAAATGGTGCTGGTTCAACTTGAGTTCAGCTTGTAGAAGAATACAAATTGATCCGTTCTTATCTCCTGTACAAAACTCATGTTCAGGTGAATCAAGGATCTCCATATGAAACCAGATATGGTTAAACTAATACAAGAGAAAGTGGGGAAGAGCCTCGAATACATGGGCATAGGGGAAAAGATCCTGAACAAAACACCAAATGGCTTATGCTCTAAGATAAATAATCAAGAAATGGGACCTTATAAAATTGCAAAGCTGCTGTTTTCCTTTCAAGTTTAGTTTGTTTTTTTTCATTTTATCATGGACAGAATAATAGGGCCTAAAACATGGTTCTGATTAAAATTGTATATTAAATACTCTGTACATCCCACTAAAATCTGGGACTAGGCAAGGCTGCCCACTTTCTCCCTACCTATTCAATACAGTATATGAAGTCCTAGCCAGAGCAATCCGACAACAAAAGGAGATCAAGGGGATACAAATTGGTAAGGAAGAAGTCAAAATATCATTATTTGCAAATGATATGATGGTATACATAAGTGACCCTGAAAAGTCCACCATAGAACTCCTAAACCTGATAAACAGCTTCAGTGCAGTAGCTGGATATAAAATTAACTCAAACAAAT